>NC_090269.1:132251733-132552705 GCF_040414725.1 Anabrus simplex
GCTACACATGGGAGGCTAGGGGTACCAGATCCATAATAGACTATATTTTAACAGACTTCGAATTCAGGAAATCTGTTAGGAATGTACGAGTTTTCCGTGGATTTTTCGATGGTACAGACCACTATCTGATATGCAGCGAACTAAGTATCTCTAGGCCTAGGGTAGAGAAAGTGAAATCTGTCTGCAAACAAATAAGGGTAGAAAATCTCCAGGACGAGAACATTAGACGGAAGTACATGGATATGATTAGTGAGAAGTTTCGAACAGTAGACAGTAAGCAGGTTCAGGATATAGAAAGTGAATGGGTGGCATACAGGGATGCTGTAGTAGAAACAGCAAGGGAATGGCTAGGAATAACTGTGTGTAAAGATGGGAAAAGGCGAACATCTTGGTGGAATGATGAAGTGAAAGCAGCTTGTAAACGTAAAAAGAAGGCTAATCAGAAATGGCTCCAAACAAGGGCCGAGGCAGACAGGGAGTTGTACGTGGATGAAAGAAACAGAGCGAAACAAATAGTTGTTGAATCCAAAGAGAAGTCCTGGGAAGATTTTGGTAACAACCTGGAAATCTAGGTCAAGCAGCAGGGAAACCTTTCTGGACAGTAATAAAGAATCTTAGGAAGGGAGGGGAAAAAGGAAATGAACAGTGTTTTGAGTAATTCAGGTAAACTCATTCCAGGGAATCACTGGAGAGGTAGAGGGAATATTTTGAACATCTTCTCAATGTAAAAGGAAATAGTCATGGTGGTGTTGTGAACAGCCAAGCTCATGGGGAGGTGGAAAATGATGTTGGTGAAATTATGCTTGAGGAAGTGGAAAGGATGGTAAATAAACTCCATTGTCATAAGGCAGCAGGAATAGATTAAATTAGACCTGAAATGGTGAAGTATAGTGGGAAGGCAGGGATGGAATGGCTTCACAGAGTAGTAAAATTAGCATGGAGTGTTGGTAAGGTACCTTCAGATTGGGCAAAAGCAGTAATTGCACCTATGTATAAGCAAGGGAACAGGAAGGATTGCAACAACTATCGAGGTATCTCATTGATTAGTATACAAGGCAAAGTATTCACTGGCATCTTGGAAGGGAGGGTGCGATCAGTCGTTGAGAGGAAGCTGGATGAAAACCAGTGTGGTTTCAGACCACAGAGAGGCTGGCAGGATCAGATTTTCAGTATGCGCCAGGTAATTGAAAAATGCTACTAGAGGAATAGGCAGTTGTGTTTATGTTTTGTAGATTTAGAGAAAGCATATGACAGGGTACCGAGGGAAAAGATGTTCGTCATACTGGGGGACTATGGAATTAAAGGCAGATTATTAAAAGCAATCAAAGGCATTTATGTCGACAATTGGGCTTCAGTGAGAATTAATGGTAGAATGAGTTCTTGGTTCAGTGTACTTACAGGGGTTAGACAAGGCTGTAATCTTTCACCTTTACTGTTCGTAGTTTACATGGATCATCTGCTGAAAGGTATAAAATGGCAGGGAGGGATTCAGTTAGGTGGAAATGTAGTAAGCAGTCTGGTCTATGCTGACGATTTGGTCTTAATGGCAGATTGTGCCGAAAGCCTACAGTCTAATATCTTGGAACTAAAAAATAGGTGCAATGAGTATGGTATGAAAATTAGCCTCTTGAAGACTAAATTGATGTCAGTAGGTAAGAAATTCAACAGAATTGAATGTCAGATCGGTGATACAAAGCTAGAACAGGTCGATAATTTCAAGTATTTAGGTTGTATGTTCTCCCAGGATGGTAATATAGTAAGTGAGATTGAATCAAGGTGTCGTAAAGCTAATTCAGTGAGCTCGCAGCTGCGATCAACAGTATTCTGTACGAAGGAAGTGAGCTCCCAGACGAAACTATCTTTACATCGGTCTGTTTTCAGACCTACTTTGCTTTACGGGAGAGAAAGCTGGGTGGACTCAGGATACCTTATTCATAAGTTAGAAGTAACAGACATGAAAGTAGCAAGAGTGATAGCTGGGACAAACAGGTGGGAACAATGGCAGGAGGGTACTCGGAATGAGGAGATAAAGGCTAATTTAGGAATGAACTCGATGGATGAAGCTGTACGCATAAACCGGCTTCGGTGGTGGGGTCATGTGAGACGAATGGAGGAGGATAGGTTACCTAGGAGAATAATGGACTCTGCTACGGAGGATAGAAGAAGTAGAGGTAGACCAAGACGACGATGGTTAGACTCGGTTTCTAACGATTTAAAGATAGGTATAGAACTAAATGAGGCCACAACACTAGTTGCAAATCGAGGATTGTGGCGACGTTTAGTAAATTCACAGAGGCTTGCAGACTGAACGCTGAAAGGCATAACAGTCTATAATGATAATGTATGTATGTATGTTAAGGTGGATAAGCTGCGTGGCTTGTGGTTGCTTGGGTTTAAATTATATGATAAACTCACCAATAATCCAATCATGGTTACCGCGAATAACACCAGTTAGGTTATTTATTTAAAGGCATACTGTACCGGTATATCTGTTTGGTAGCTGCATTTACATTGTTGTACTTTAATCTTGGATAGTAAATGTCTATGTACTCACTCACGATGAAATTCCCTCGCAATTTGGAGGCTAGCAATTATCATAAGACATCTGACAAGATCTACAGTGGTAATTGACTCTGTATAGCATGAAAACCGAGCTCGATAGCTGCAGTCGCTTAAGTGCGGTCAACATCCAGTATTCGGGAGATAGTGGGTTCGAACCCCACTGTTGGCAGCCCTGAATATGGTTTTCTGTGGTTTCCCATTTTCACACCAGGCAAATGCTGGGGCTGTACCTTAACTAAGGCCACGTACGCTTCCTTCCCATTCCTAGGCCTTTCCTATCCCATCGTCGCCATAAGAAATGTGTGTCGGTGCGACGTAAAACAAATAGCAAAAAAAGAGCATGAAAGAACTCCTCCTCCCAAAGCGACGGTCATCAAGCTGACGAGGCTCCAACTTACTTCGTTACCTTAACTGCTACCATTTAACCCTGAAAATAAATTTGGGCAGCATGCCAGGTTTTTTCTTACTCCACCAATAAAAGATGTTTTTACTGTAAGTTTTACTACTAGTATTTATTCCCGAAACAAAATAAAACAATAATCACCACGTGTTGGGACCAACTCGTTCCGCCACTTACAAAAATAAACATCTACAAACAACATCTACAAGCTATACAATATACGTATACATAGTTCTGAAGGCCACGCTTCAAATGGATGATTTCATAGGGTAAGACGACTGTCCATTCTTAACCTCATTTACATTAACAAAATAGCATCACCACAGTGGAATCAACTTACCACGTGTTATAGCTGTACAAAAAAAACAACCCCAGTCACCTCTCTCATAAATCTTCACCATGTAAAATGGCTACTGCGGAATTAATAAAATAACGATAACCATGTCGTAATAGTCACAGAATGAACAAGTAATTAACACCTGGCCGACGGTTTCATCTAGCCACAATCAGTTCTATGCAAAATCACACGTTACCACCAGATTCCACATATAAACCATCTTGCACACTGTGCAATATCTTTGTCCTCAATAAGCATGACTGACAAATGAACACTATGCAGCACCTTCCACGAAATGCACACCGTGAATGGACTTGCTATAACTTCGCAATACACTCGTAATGACTCCCACTGCCTTTGTAGTCTGTTCCGAAATAGTACAGTGATGACTCCACAATCTAGGATCTTCAACACTACTCAATCCGTAACGTCACCAGCTACAGTAATGGCTCCGTATATAACAGTCAACTCGTCGCACGCGCAAATATACGCTTGCTCCACGTGGCATAGAGTCTGCCAAAAGACCTCTGGTAGCAACGCTGTAACTGAATTATCTTCAAGCGTCACTCAGTCAACACAAGCTCGTTCAAACTCGGAGCTTCCGGTTTGGTTACCGAGTGGCCTGGTACGCAAATAAGCGGACACTCACGTTCATCCACATTAATGAATAACAATCTTCAGCCTGTACTTCCCGCTTGAACCTCGGATTTCCAAGCCACTTGTTGCAACACTTTCACCCGACTTCAACCGTCTTTTCCGATAGTCACTGTTTCCCAGGTTGCACAATCGTCACTGCTAGGTCATGTGTACAGACTCTTACCCAAGTTAAAAGCTATACAAATAAAAGGATATACCGGTTGTTGTTGTTTGAGTCATCAGTCCATAGACTGGTTTGATGCAGCTCTCCATGCCACCCTATCCTGTGCTAACCTTTTCATTCCTACGTAACTATTGCATCCTACATCTGCTCTAATCTGTTTGTCATAATCATACCTTGGTCTACGCCTACCGTTCTTACCACCTACACTTCCTTCCAAAACCAACTGAACAAGTCCTGGGTGTCTTAAGATGTGTCCCATCATTCTATCTCTTCTTCTCGTCAAATTTAGCCAAATCGATCTCCTCTCACCAATTCGATTCAGTATCTCTTCATTCGTGATTCGATCTATCCATCTCACCTTCAGCATTCTTCTGTAACACCACATTTCAAAAGCTTCTATTCTCTTTCTTTCTGAGTTAGTTATCGTCCATGTTTCACTTCCATACAATGCCACGCTCCACACGAAAGTCTTCAAAAACATCTTTCTAATTCCGATATCAATGTTTGAAGTGAGCAAATTTCTTTTCTTAAGAAAGCTCTTCCTTGCTTGTGCTAGCCTGCATTTTGTCCTCCTTACTTCTGCCATCGTTAGTTATTTTACTACCCAAGTAACAATATTCATCTACTTCCTTTAAGACTTCATTTCCTAATCTAATATTTCCTGCATCACCTGCCTTCGTTCGACTGCACTCCATTACTTTTGTTTTGGACTTATTAATTTTCATCTTGTACTCCTTACCCAAGACTTCATCCGTATCATTCAGCAACTTCTCGAGATCTTCTGCAGTCTCAGATAAAATAACAATATCATCGGCAAATCTCAAGGTTTTGATTTCCTCTCCTTGGACTGTGATTCCCTTTCCAAATTTCTCTTTGATTTCCTTTACTGCCTGTTCTGTGTAAACATTGAAAAGGAGAGGGGATAAACTGCAGTCTTGCCTCACTCCTTTCTGGATTGCTGCTTCTTTTTCAAAGCCCTCGATTCTTATCACTGCAGACTGATTTTTATACAGATTGTAGATAATTCTTCGTTCTCGGTATCTGATCCCTATCATCTTCAGAATCCGGTACATATTCAATATTCCCTAACTACCAGTGGCGGTCCGTGCATGAAGGGCTCTTGGGCGCCACCCCGCCGCCATTTCAAAAACATTTAAGGTTATTTCACTCTGTAATTGATTACATAAAGAAACGGACAAAAGTAGCGAAGTCGAACTTGTGTGGTGTGCTATTCAGTCATACGATGTTATCTTTATTATTTCGGTTCTGAATATTTTGCTTTTCTATTTTTAAGAAAATGGCAAAGTCTTTCAGACCGTGACTCCTGTCTAGCAAGCACGATGTTTTCTCTTTAGCCGTGAGGCGCTCGGACTGTGCCAGCAGAGCCCTTAGTAGGTCCGCAGTCTTAGCAAGTGTGAGGAGAGGAGTGCCAAGGTCAAACATTACGGAAATTGGCACAGTATTGGAATGCCTTTCCTCATCGTTTCGTGCATAAACATTTGTATTGTTCTATACTAATTTCCACCATTTTTAATAACCTTTTAAAACTTTCATTCATATTTAGCATCGACCATGGCTCCAGGCCATCAATATTGTTATTTTTACTCATATGACGGCGTTTTTAAGTGAAGTTTGTTCAATGTATTCATTAATGTAGGTAGATTTTTAATCAATTTGATACATACTTAACGATATGATTTGTAAGTTTTTTAATGTATTCAATTTCGTAGCAGACTTAAGAACAATTTTCATCCAGGTACCTGATAGGATTTGAGGTATTGATACGACTGATGACGCCCCATAGGAAAGAGCGAAACATGTCTCAACTCTCATTTTAATAATGTTTTAACTCAAGCGTCAACATTTTGAATTGTATTGAGTAGGTGGAAGTGACAAATTTCTTACATTTATTATAAGATACTTTCAATACGGATTTCCAATGATTTTCATTACTTGTAATAAAGATGCTCTTAAATCTAAACACTATCAACATCTACATCCGTAGATGTAGATGAAAGCTGGACGTCCATCCCGTCATCGAGATGGTTGGACTGACGCTCAGAACTTCGACGCTTACCGGGGGCGGGATGTCCCCTTACGAGGGGAGCGCGCAGGTTTTGGAGCTGGAGTACCTGCTGGCGCAGACTCATACCGTCCAGTTCGAGGTCATTATTTCCTCTTCGCAGGATAAGTGCGGGGGCGCCTGGTAAGGGCGTTCCTCTTCTCCAGCCTTCTCCCCAGCCCTGGTCGACGATGACGCCTCCGCCGGCTTGGGCACGGCTTTCGCCGACCTCTGACGGCCGGGGAGGTGGGGGGGGGGACTTGTCGGAACAGAATTCTTTTTGGTCGATAGTGGGGTGGTCCCCCCTTCGAGCTTTTACTCTTTGCGGCTGTGCTCGCAGGAGCAACAGCCGCCTTGGGCGCAGCGATCGCAACAGGTTTAGACGATATAAGGGATGAACCTGGAAGACCCTGTGCTATCTTCGTATAGTCTAACGCAGGGCCTCTCAAACGCCCAAAATCTCACGCGTGCAGAGCGAGGCGCAAGAGCTCCGTGCACTGTGCATCGGTGCCGCTCGGTATGGCTCGGATCAACGCTTCGTCTCTGGGCTACTCGGCTATGCTCGGCTCTACTCGGCTCAACTCAGCCCGGATTTGGAGCGCTGCGGCGCAAGTGGGGGAGAGGGAGACAGGCGGAGCGAGCGAGACAGGCGTGAGGAAAGAGAGAGTTAGCGCTATTGCTCCAAATCGAGGAGTGGGGGGTCTGCACTCTGGTCAACCAAGCCAAGTCGTCTTTTGCACCGTGCACAGTGCATGCACCACGCGCATGCACCCTGAGAGGCCCTGGTCTAACGTCTTGGCGGGTGCATTCATAGCACTGAACTTACGGCGCGCTTCCTGGTAGGAAAGACCATCCAGGGTCTTGATCTCCTGCAGTTACTTCTCACCGAGATATACCGGCTAGTTCCGATCTCGGGGCGAGTGAAGACCAGGGCAGTTAGTGCACCTGTAAGGAGTTAAGCACTCCTCCGCGTCGTGAACTCCTCTGCCACATGTACCACTTACACACCTATTTGAGCAATGAGATCCCATGTGCTCAAACCTCTGGCATTGATAGCAGCGCATGGGAGGCGGGATGTACGGCCTCACATCGCCGCGACAGGTTGTTACCTTGACTTTTTCTGGTAACACTGGCAATTTGAAAGAGACGCCACGGTGCTTCATGTCTTCCATCAACTCATCCTCAGTGTTCAGGATGAGATCACGGTGGAAAATGACTCCACAAACCAGATTCAAGGTCTTGTGCTCTTCCATTTGACGGGAATATCGCCAAAGTGGTCGCACTTGAGCAACAGATCGGCTTGCACGGCAGTGTGCGTCTTTAGCAACAAACTACTGTTGCGCATTTTCTTCAGGTCTTCCAGTCCGCCAGTCACCTTCTATGTGCCTGCTAAACAAAATAGATTTTACCAGCTTGAAGTCACTCCCATCAGCTGGATCCCATTCCTTCACGTTGCGCTTGTTCCAGGGGGTTGAACCCCTCAAGGAATTACACGTTAATGACTTCGGTGGGGGACCACCTTGGGCAGGTCGAAAACGTTTCGAAGCCATGCCCGAAATCATCCTCCCCGAATGCCACCCACTCCCATCAGGGGTCTCTGTAGCCGAACCAAGCAGCCAAGGCAATACCCACCTGGTCGTAGCCGGTACTGCCCAGGGTCCGATGTTGGACGATGCCTAATACGAGATGACAGAGGAAATGCGCACTAGGACTCCCTTCTGCCAGTCACCCTCAATACCATGTACCCCCATAGCGTGTACAGAGCACTAAATATAGAGATTTTTTTAAAAAACCAATATGTCCTGGTAATCGGCTGTGCGAGGACCT
This sequence comes from Anabrus simplex, assembly GCF_040414725.1. Taxonomy (NCBI): domain Eukaryota; kingdom Metazoa; phylum Arthropoda; class Insecta; order Orthoptera; family Tettigoniidae; genus Anabrus; species Anabrus simplex. The sequence continues at coordinate 132,259,742 of NC_090269.1, forward strand.
GTGTTGTCAGGCGGATACTACTGCAAGGGTACATGACGCTTCCACCCGCCGATCCCTGGGTGGTCACAAGCGGGCTCTCGGGCGTAATCGCACACGTAAGAGGCCCATCTCCAAGCAGCACGCACATCAAGAATTTTGAATCAGTCTGCAACTAACCCTCAAAAGCAATAAAAAATGAAGAGGGGACTATGGCCACATGACCCTTTTAGTCTTCTCCTACGACAGCATTCAGTATTCAGTCCCTCCCATCGACAGGGGGTCCAACACATTATACCAAACAGCAATCCATGTCCGCGCCTAGGTCACCCCTTACGACAGGCAGGGGATACTGTGGGTGTATTCCTCGTCTGCGTCTCCCACCCACAGGGGGTCTCATAATCTTCAGTCCTATTTCCAATTCTAGCACTGAACTGCCCATTAGCACCATCCTATCCTTGTAGTTGACACTGAATATATCACTCATGCCTCATAAAGCTTGTCTACTTCATCTTCATCTGCTTCTTCAAATAGCAAGTGCACTGAAACGATTCTAATCCTAATTCCTCCAATCACTAAATCTATATCATTCGTTCATTTACGTGCCTAACGGAAACTCTGTTGCTAACTATTGTTTTCCTAATCAAAAATCCCTCTCTACATTCTGCTCTTCCTCTTTTGAGATCTGTTAAAAATGATCTCTCTCTCTCCTTTGTTATATCCCATTAGCCGAACCTCATCAATTCCTAACACATCCAGATGCATCCCCATCAAATTCAATTTCGTTCACCAAGTTGCTTGATAAATTTTCTGTGAAGTAGGATACAACCCTATTTACAAATAGTCCTAACAAGAATCTCTCTTTTACCAGTTTTGGGACAACCACTGGATTGTATAGTCCTAGCCACCTGATCGCATGGCAGGCCACCACTCAGAATTAAGTCTAGAATGGTATTTCCCATAGCAAATGGAATCCCAACTCTTAGTGCGCGAATGACGCCTGGAATCGCGAGAATCGATTCCTACGACTCCGATGTTGCACTCAATGTCGCATGCGAGGAATCGCTTCCCGATGACGTCACCAGAGTGTGCTGGGCGTACTCACTATGAGTCTTCTGTATATAAGTGGGGCAAATTCGAACGTGCAATATTTACTATTTCTTTTGTATACAGTGAAATGTTGAAATGGTTGTGAAAGGGTGAAATGGAAAACACATTTCACATTTCCACACTGGTTGTAGCAATCGACTTTGTTATTTATGCTTATACTGTATTTTTCCAATGTGGTTTTCAAATATCGCTAGTATAAACGTATAAAGTCTGTGGAATTAAGTCACATTTATATAGGCCTAAGTACACAACTTGTTTCGCAGCATACCTGTCTTCCATTACATTTAATTTGCAATGAACATTTCGAGCTACTGTCCGACTCATTAGCTGAATGGTCAGCGCTGAGGCCTTCTGTTCAGAGGGTACTGGGTTCGATTTCCAGCCGGGTGGGGTATTTTAATCACCTCTGATTAGTTCTTTTGACCCGGAGCCTGGGTGTTTGTGTTTCTCCCAACATTTTCCTCTTCATATTCAGACGAAACACTACACTACCAACCACCAAAGGAACACGCAATAGTGCTTACATCCCTCCACATAGGGTTGGAGTCAGGAAGGGCATCAGGTTGTAAAACAAGGCCAAATCAACATTTGCGATACAGTTCGCACCCGCGACCCCACAGGTGTGGAAAAGTGGTAGAAAAAGAAGAACATTTCATACTACTTCTAAATATTATCATGAGAAACTGTCAGAAATACTATTTTTGTTTTCACCACTGCTTCATATTAGTTATGGTTGTGTCTTTAGTACAATGGTATTTTGTTGAAATAGTAGTGTTATATTATGTCATAATCCCCGTACAAGTTTTGATTTGTTTACAATTCATACAATTTGATTAGTTTCAGACAAAGAATCATATTTTCTGATAAAATTACAGTCGCATTAGAGTATATAACTCCAGGACACTACAACGAGAGCTGGAATGGCTTGTAAAGTGACCTGGTTTTAAACCAAAACGAACTCACATTACATAACACATTCGTGCTGCACGTGTTTACGTATTTGCATCATACATGATGCTACTAGTTCCCCGGAATTGATTCCGGAATCGGGTACCCGATTCCCCAGGCATATGGAATCTACTCTTCGCGATTCCAGTCGCAACCCATCACTACTCTCAGGACCACTTACTAGGCCACTCACAAATACAGTATAACGCTCTGGGATACGTGACGACATTCGCACGTGTCGACCGCGGAAGAATCTAAGTCATTTCGGTGGATTATTTCAGAAGGACGCGCGTCTTGCTTACCCACGCCAAGTCGACACAATATAGTGCCTATCAAATGAGGTCATTTATCCAGCTAATTGAATACCGTATGTATAAATTTTAAATGTCCATGAACACTACCGCCGGCAATGTAGCAAGTATGTGGTTACCTTCAAAACTCTTGTAATTCCAGTTCAGTTAAGTCAGAAAAGTTACGGAAATTTTCTTGGCGGCAAAGTAAAATGCCCGGAGAGAGGGGGTAGTTTCTATAAATAAGAAGGGACGCTATGATGAAGCCCCTGCATTTTGTATCACGAGGCTGAAGACGGAGGGATGAACTGCTCAGTAAAATCGAACGACAAAAGTAGACTAAGTCCAACCAACAGGTTTTAGCCGATGTGCTGGGGTCTTGACTCCAAGTGGAGATAGTTTTTTGAGTGGAAATAATTGTACAAAAAGGACGGTCAAGGTACCGAATAAATTTGTATTAATTGTGTGTGGTAAAGAAAGTAATTCGTGTGCGGGAAATAATTCCAGTTTGTCGTGTGCGATCAACAAGGACGACAAGTGAAGGGCATTTTCTTTTTATTAAATGCTTTATTTCCTGGAAACCGGAAGAATATGATCTGTACAGCCAGATATGTAAAAATGGTTAAATAAAAATGCCAGGGTCACAGGTGAGCCCTAAGATGAATGCTGGCGTGACTTAAGGTATGTGACTTACCATCTTACCACCTATTATATCTTGTTTCATGATGTCTAAATTATACGTATTTAAAGGGGGTATATACGACGCAGTTGGTCGCTCTTATGTGGTTTTTGTAAATGTCAGAATACGACGAAAAAGGGTGATTTGTTTTATTTTTCACTTGCATAAAATTTTAAGTCTTACGAGTGCCGTATGAGGTTGTAAAAAAAAGTTATTAAATAGGGTTTCGAAGTGATATCACGTCCAATGTAGATCGTCATTTCCGTGTGTTTATTGCCTATATTTTGTGATGTCAAATTAAGAAGTTAATTCGATGTAAAATTTTCAATTGGAATTTTGATGGAGTTGGTGCAAAAGGAATCCGTGGTTACCCATTTTCAATCGGATGGAAGCGCTGTACGTAGTGTTGAGTAACGCATGTCGATGAATTTGTCATGAGTGTAGTGTGTTCTATGTCCCTTTAAACTGTGTCTGAGTGACGATAATATCAGGAAATTTTGTAAGTCATTTTTGTGAAAATCTAGTTATTAAAATACGATATCATTTTAGGCGAAGTTATTCATTATTAAAGCATTGTGCGTTATTAGACGTCGTGGATTCTAGTAAGGATTTTTATTCCAGTTTTTTTTTGTCAGTGATAATCGTGAGTTTGGGAAACAGAGGTTAGTTTTGTCGTGTGAGTCGAGATGAGATTTGTGAATCAGGTGTTGGAGACATGTCAATGAAGCCGGGACTTGTGGAAGCCCGAGGAAGATTTTATAACGTTGGGAATGGAAAGCAGAATACGAGAATCCGCGCCGGTATTAATTTGCGGTGTGTACAATTATTGTGGGACTTTTAAAAGTAAATCTATGTGCCTATTTGGTTGGTCAGAATATATCGTATTTTGTAATTAGTCTTTTGCGAAGTTAAATGTTTCATTCTTTGAGGTCAGTCAGGCATGATGAAAAGATGTTTCATATCGAGACTGACAGACAGAGAAGGGTTGTTTGTATCGAGACCGGCAGCTGATCGAGGGGGAACAGTTTGTATAACGGAACATGTAGTGGTTTACGTGTAGGATTGAGATTGCATTCGTGGCGACGGAGATAAATAATTACGGAATCTAGTTGAAATTTCCATCCGGGAATAACATTTGAGTAGTTGGATACTGTGAATTTCTTTAATTGAGAACGTAATGTACATTTGAGACCGCGAACTTAGAGAATAATGAGTAAGGTTAGCCAATTTTAGGGTTGCCCAAAATATAGAGCGGTGGTAGTGATGATTAGTTTGTTTGTGAGGGGTGCGCCAACTTTATAAAATGTTATGACGAGATATGACATCGTAATTATACGGCGAGTTGCTTTTGGTTTGTACGTAATTATTAGGGTTATCCAAGTGTTAATAATGGCCAGGGTTAGATTAGATTTAAAGTGTGAGGTCATGAAACAAGATATAAAACTGGACATGAATGATGTAATAGTTCTTTTCCAGCTACAGGAATCAACAGATAAACATCAAACACGATTAAACAAATACGTCAAAATGGTGTAGGAACTTGTGAAGAAACCATTCGTCCGTGGAAATAAAATTTGTTGTTCTTTAAGATTTCATTAAATCATTTAAATTTATTTAATTATTAAATTCAGTGAAAACCGTATTTTGAAATAACTTTAAAATCAAGCGAATAACTTGAAGATGCATTCTGGAAATAGTAGTTTATTTTCTGGGGTATATGTAAATGTTAACGAAACGATTAAGGGGACATATCCGAGGGTAATGGATTTTACTGCCACAAAGTATTGTGAGCATTGTTGTTGTTGCATTATTTGATTTTGATTGATTGAGCAAAAAATGTGCTTGGTAGAACTGACCACAAGTATAAAATTAGAAGTAATTTTAGCAGAAGCGATTGGGGTAAATTTTCTTTCATTGGGAAGGGCGTGAAGGAGTGGAACAGTTTACCACAGGTAGTGTTTGATCCTTTTCCAAAATCTGTACAGATATTCAAGAAGAGAATAAACAACAACAGAGATAATAAATTAAATGTTAGAGGGCATTCAACCAGTGCAGGATATTGTAAATAAAAATGTGTGTGATTAAATTAATTCCATCCCCTGGTCTAAGGAGTTTGGACAGCCGAAGTAGGGGACTGCCTGTAGGGGTGAAGTACAGTGGGGACTTCGAGGGCCCTGGGACCGCTACAGTAGCTGTGAAGGCCCTTCAGGAACTCTGAAGTGGTGGCAAAAGGGGCTCTGGTTAAGACGCAGCAGGTCGTTATGCTACTTAGGTTCCAAAATGGGTAAAATATAAATATGTAAATAAATTCAATGTTAATTTTAATCTTATACCAGTTGTATAGTATTATTAAAGTAATTTCACATACCGTACTGTATATGAGTTGACTATGTTTGTAAGATATTACAAGTAGAATTTTGTAAACAATATAAATTTATTAAGGATGATGTGTGTGTTTAATAGAAAAAATTATTAGGCGTAAATCGTATAATATTGTATTCTAGGAAAATTTTCTTCGTCTCCTGTTAATTTAAAATTTAGTGCTTGACAATAATGTATTTTAGTGTACCATTTGCCACCGAGGTAGACACTTCATTTGCAAATAGGGAGATTTTGATTGATTTGATTTGAAGTAGAAACTTTGGTCATCAACCGATGTAACATAATTGTGTTTAGCCTTCAGCTTAGAAACTTGGATGGTCAGGGGTCATCAACCTCAGTGACTTAAATTAGGGCCATATGCCACTGTAGCATCATTTTCCTTGCGGTCAACATCCACAATGACTATAAAGTAACTTAGAAGTTCAGATGTCGGTCCATGACATAGTCGCAGGTCACATCAATTCAATTAAGGGTCCATGCCGTATAACCACTGTGTGGCACACACTGATTGGACTGCCGTAATTATACCCAGAGTCCAGAGTTCATGTTACGAGGGCTGGACCATAAAGAATCACTATGATGGTACATGTAGTCTCACAAGGAAGCCAAATTTAAGGATTTCCAGACTTTCCTTTCCTTTGCCCATCAGGCAGTTACGCCAAAGGCTCACACCAGTGTTCTGACCCTCTATGTAAAAATAATTGTGGTGTCCAGTGGACACGATTGAGTTCAATAATACCGTTGAAAAATCATAAATGCTTCGGGAATTACTTGAATAAATAGGAACATTTTTTTTTAAACAAACCTTTCATTTGAGTAGATAGATTAGAATTACTGAACCCTACCTTTACCTCAGCAAGTGACGAAGAACCCGATACGACCCAAGAGACAGATCTCATGAACTTGTGCTGATAGGTAAGAAAGGTCCTTCAGTATGGACCAAAGGGTTCAATATATTGACTATTCTTAAGAGTAGCAGAGAACAGGACCTGGAACATGGTGATGTGTGGGGAATGGAGAAGAGAATAAAAAGAACAGAACAATATTTTCCCCAACCCAGCTAATCTTGATAAGAGGAAATAAGAAAACTCTATTGTAGGAATAAACAAGGAAAATGTTCCAGGCTAGATAGTAGGTACTTAATCTCTTCAGGGACAAACAAATTTTGTCATTTTGTTGAGAAATTTGTACCTTCCTGGTGGCCATGATCGTTAAGGTATCAAACCTATAGGGTCTGACACCATGGTTTGCCAGACTGAGTCCCATTGGTTGAAAAAATCTTTCACCATCACAATGTTGGCTGGCAGGATAGGAGAGTTGGTGGTAATCACTGGATAGCATGCCAAAAACCTGGATTCATTCCAAAATTCTCTGCAGGATTCATATGGAGTAGGGGGGCATATAACTCTGCTGATGGTAATTCATCCAATGGATGAGGATAACAAGCCCTTGTTGCTATTCAACAAGAGTATGCTACGTGTTGGCACTGGAGTTCATCCTCACCCTACATATTATAACGTCATTCACTTCATCCAATTAAATCCACTGATGAAGCTGACGTCAGGAAGGGCATCTGGTTGTAAAAACTCACTATGAAGATTCACCTCACTTTATATCTGACCCTGTAGATAATTTTTCAATTTAGGGTTATACTTCCTATTTATGCGGTATGTGGTTTGTATGGTTTAAAACAAATTCAGAGTGGAATTATTAAATTTAATGGCCTCAAATCTTCCTGACTGACTGCTGGGTGTATCAATAGCATTAAGAACTCTATGAATGTCCAAACTATAAACTGCTACGAGTTTGTCTTAAATCTCTCTACACTCATTTCAAACAAATTCACTATAATGTTGTATTTTCCTGTTTTAAAAAGGATGAGATTAAAGATGGTGGAAGAAGGAATGCCATCATTCACCTGATCTTGGGAACAGGAAAAAGTAATATGAGGAAAGTAGACCAAAGCGATTAAGATCAGTGTCAGACAAAATTACACAAACATGAGATAAAGTTTAGTTTTACGTTTTAAAACATACCACTAGAGGAGTACTACAACTACTTCTGTTCTCATTTTATCCAACTCCCTATTGGGTAATGTATGTATCAGTAACATAGGAAGCCAAAATATAGTGACTTGATCCAAGGTCAAGTAACTTTCAGTAGATTCATGCATGTTCCACATTCATATCACAAAAATGGTGGCCTAATACCTTACATAAATTTTAAGGGCACCTTTCTCTACATCTTTGACTACACAGATAATAGTGCAATCACAAGTAAAACAAGAGGCATTTACTCTTTACTGTTAACTGTGAAACCCCACATTCTGCTTCAAAGAACGAGTAAATAAAATTATGCACTGAATTCTGAACACATTTAATGTTGACACAACATACAAATTAATATTTTACAAATAGTAGTCTTATGTACAAAATTGGTAACATCACAAAATACATGTTTTTAAATTTAACAATCAGCCATTTCATTATTTAATAATCAACACTACTGTTTCATAACACAGGAAACTTTAATTTTTAAAAAATCACAAGGCATCAATGTGCAATATCTGTTAAAATAAGACAAATGAATAAGGATTGAATTATGCAGTACCTGCATAAATATATTTCAGTTAAACTTGCTGTGAGTTAGACTTGCCCATTTCTAAGTAATAATGAAAGTTTTGAAGTTGAGAGCTGCATTGATTTATCAGTGAAAATGTTTAATGAGAAGAAGACTATGGAAATTCAACTGGATGCAATAAGAGTTAAAAATTTCATGTACATTTCAATTATTTTACTATTTAAGAACATTGCTTTTGATTAGGTTTTATGTTTTCTTTCTGCCTCTACATGTTAAAAGCTTCCAGTATTTTCTTAGAATTCAAAAGGAGTTTTATATAACCCTTCCACAAGTCCACAAAACTCAATATTTTTCTAACTCAACATCATCTCAGTCCAGATTAGGTCGAGTTTGCGAGACTACTATACTAAAATATCATTATAGCGTTGTTCCACATCCTTTTATTGCATGGAGTTACCCTCAGGCAACATTCAAAATATATTAAATTACTGCTCTTTGAGGTCTAGACTGCATAGAACTGCCATCAGACAATACATGTAGACCGGCTCTTCGGAATACATAGCTTTACAAAATCAGTAATTGGCAGACCTGTTTGAGAAACAAGAAAGCAATACGAAGGACAATGTTTACAATTATTCTTGCCTGAAGTGATTTTGTGAAACTTTTCTTTTATACTGGATCTCTGCCTGCACGACAAAAACTACAGTTAATTGGTAAGCATTTCTAACATTTTTTGCATACCGGGGGTACACCTTCCCCGGCCACTTAAACTGCGTGCCTTCTCTATGGCCATCTACATCAGTGAATACAAATTTTTAATAAAAACTTTCAAAAACTTCCTTCTTCGAATGTGAGATGGTTCTGTCATCTAGTTTCTAATGATATCTGGTGGACTACAAACAAACTAATAGCTTAGGAAATTTTGTTTTTGGTAAACCATATTTTTGAGGATTTTTTTTAATGTATCAAAATTGTCAACACTTCAGCTGGTTCCTCCTCTATTGTAATCTACCTAGCACTTTTTTTTTTTGCTAAGGGCTTTATGTTGCACCGACACTGATAGATCTTATGGTGATGATGGGACAGGAAAGGCCTGGGAGGGGGAAGGAAGCGGCTGTGGCCTTAATTAAGGTACAGCCCCAACACTTGCCTGGTGTGAAAATGGGAAACCATGGAAAACCATCTTCAGGGCTGCCGACAGTGGGATTCGAAGCCACTATCTCCTGGATGTAAGCTCACAGCCACGCGCCCCTAACTGCACAGCCAACTTGCCCAGTAATCTACCTATCACATGCTTGTAACTATGTTCTCTAGTCAATCAAACCCAGGGGTGCGCATGGAAATTCAGCCTGTCAGTGTATTGTATTTTAATTTAGTCTGGAACTTTTCTCTACAGAACTATTTAAGAAGAGTACTTCGGGGCCATCTGGTCTGAATTGCTCCAGTTCTTGAGAGTGCAACATGATAAGAGGGCTGGGGGCAGGGGTACAGCCGGCTTGAAGAAGATCCAGCGCTACAAGATAATGGAAGAATTGACCTAAACATATGATTGTGCCTGCGGGTAGTTCGAGGGGAAGGTTTCAGCAGTTTTCTTAATATCTAAAATGTAATCTTTTCTTTTTGGGTTGAAATGTACGATCTTCTGCGCAGTCTTTGGACTCTATTTCTATTCCCTACTGGGAAAATATTTAATGTAATGTGTCATTGGGCCTTAAGCCCACTTACGTTCTCATAACTTCCAGAATGTGCTTTAAGGAGTGCTGGTGTTTTGCCTCCTTGTCTTTTATTAATGGTCTGTTATGTGTAACCTTTTCTTTTTTTCTTAAGGCCTCGTAGTATGGGTAAGTATGCCCCTGTTTATTCTTCATAGATCTTAGGATAACTGTGTCTACGTTTTGGTTCCCTTTGGGAACAGTACTGAAACTAATTGTGGAACCTTGTGTTAGATCTCAACCGTGTATGAACACTTTGAAGTGAGGTCACCCTAGGGGTTGCCGTGTGTACCAAAAGTGTCAAAAGCAAAAGATTGCCTGTTCGAGGCAACACTCTTGTATCTTGGAGCTGAGACTTCTATAAATTGTACCTGTTCGGAGCAACTATGCTCTTCTGTATGTAATTTAATGACTGGGAGTTTCTCCCAAATTATTTTGTACCTGATTTAGGACTTCTAATTCCAAGGCACTGTTAGAGCTGACAAGCTCCTTGTTAATATTTTCAACTGTTCTTTATTATAGTATTAAATTTCTTTTTCTCTCAATTTTAAGAAAGGAAAGAAATCAAATTTCCAAAATTGTTAAAGTAAATGTTGCTCTAAGTAATCCCCTATCCAGCCATTCAACCCAGGTACTTCCTATTCCTCTGTGAGCTACAGAATCTCTGTAACAATTTGTATTATAAACCTGATAATGGTGTTAGGAGGAGGACCTGCAGCAGTCATCCCAATTTCAGATATCCTCTTGACCACGTGGGGCACTTCCCCATCTGCGACACAAAGAAAGGAAGGTGCAAGAAGCCAAACTGTAAAGGCATACCAAAACTAAAATATAAGAAGTGTGATGTGTACTTGTATCTCACAGCCGCATCCAACTGCTCTTTGGATTACCATACATGCTTGTAAGGACACAAAGTGACAATGAGTTGTATTTGTTCATATTTGTTGCCACCATTGCATGTTGTTTATTTTAAGCAACACACCTAATTTAATTTTTTTGATAACAGATGTCATTTTTCAAAAAAGACAACATTCGAAAGCAATTAAATAGGCCTAATATATAATACACATATATATAATTTTCATACTCAATTTCATATAAATTAATTTATGCAATAAAGGGATATGAAGATCTTTGATTTCCATTGAATACAAGAACATTGAACAAGTCAGCACAGGTCCATACTCCTTATTCAATTCTGTAGCAAGAAAACTAACAGCATTTTAGAAAATATATCAATGAAGATCAAAAGTAGAGATAGGCCTACTTTTGAAGTAAGACATACTTCAAATGTGATGAATGATTGTGATGTTAGACTGAACAAATGTCACATCATTAATAATAAAAAAATCTAGCTACTATTATACAACTGGAGAGCTATCAGCAACATAAGATCAAGGAAGATACATGGCATTTATTAACCCAGAACATCTCAGAAATAATGCATTTGCAATAAAACATTTACAGTACACCTATGTACTGACAATATATTTTTCAAATTAATTTTTCTGAACTGCAGCTCACAGCAATTTTATTTATGAAACATATTTCACGATCTCAGTACCTATTTAAAAGGCCAGAAAATAAGCTTCGTTTATAGCAGTAACATTTCATTGATAAAACTACACTAGAAAAAATAAAATAAAAATTCAGATCACAATCCATAATCAGAAGAATGGAGAAATATATTTCCCACTGTCAATTCGTGAACATGTACTGAAGAAAATATGAGAGTTAAATATTCTAAGCTTGCATGTTCTTTCATAACAAAATTATGAGGTTACCAGTTCCATATTATTTTATTTACTGGACCTACTCCTATCCCACTGCTCTACACATGAGGTTAAGAATCAAAGGATCATATTGAATGTAAAAGTACTTCTTCAAACAGAACTTTTGATAAGTAACATATTTCAAAAACAGGTGCCATGTGTGTTATAAATAGCTTACCCATAAGACATCAAACACATATGACACCATATGGTAACCCTTTCAAATGCTGTGTTCATTACCAATATACAAAGAAACCTTTGCATAATACCCGGAAGTCTAGGATGATTACACATTCCAATTAATTAGGATGATCCTATTTTTAAAACACTTGTAAAAATCTTTATAATTTTATTATAGCACTTCAAGCACAGATTACACAACTTAAGGCTTTAGACTGACTCCATAGAGATATAAATAATGGCATGTGACATCCAAAGAGGCCTGGTGCAGGTCTTTCTAGTTCACACCATATAGGCGACCTGTGTATCTGTGAGGATGGGGCACTACCTATTTCTAAAGATGGAGTCTGCGCGTGTGCACGCTTGTATGCACGAGCGCGCGCGCGCGCGCGCACACACACACACACACACACACACACACACACACACACACACACACACACACACACACACACACACACACACACACACACACACACACACACACACACACACACACACACACACACACACACACACACACACACACACACACACACACACACACACACACCCTGAGCCATTGGAATTTACCAATGAAGGTTAAAAATCCCTGACCTGGACGACAAGCAATCCCAGGACCTCCTGGACCAAAGGCCAGCATGTGAACCATTTAGCCATGAAGCTGGAAGCTTAGAGATATGAAAAAAGAAAACAAAAGAAATAAACACTGCCACAAAACTTGTTTGTAAATAAAAGTGAAGTTAAATATTTTTTCATTTGAAACTAAGAAACTTTCTCAGATGGTGAACTTCGAAAACTTCTCTTTATTTTCTGAACACACTAGGAAGACAAACACAAGCTGTGATGTTACAGATAATGGACAAGTTGCCTGATACTGTCAAATAACTAGGAGGAATACTTCTGAGAAATTGAAAATCAACAAAACTTGAGTGGATTCAACTTGAGAGTTTTTACATGGATCATGTCCCTTTAGTGTTAGGAAAGAGAAATGGGTGTATCTCTTTGCTTGTAGTGTACTTAGAGAGGAAGTAGTTTGCATACCACAATATCATTCACAGAGAGGCTTTTGAATACTAAAGACGTGAATTATCATAATGTTATCAATCCTGTTGTATAGGGGTTGATATGATTTGAATATACAATTTCAACCAAAATGATCTACCAACCAAAACACAAATTGTGAATCTGAAAGAAGTCATTCATACATTGAAGTGAACAAATACACAGTAAAACAAAAAGCTAGGAAAGGGATAGTAATTGCACAAAGATAAATTCAGTCGGCTAATCAGGACAGAGAAAGAGGAGATGAGGGCAAATATGAACTCACAAGGACAAATTGACCTGTTTCATAGAAGAGTTTCTTCCCCCTCAAGAACTCTTGCAGGACAAAATTCTGGCACCTCGGCATCTCCGAAAACAGTAAAAAGTAGTTAGTGGGACATAAAGCCAATAACATTTAAAACCTTCAGCTTCAAAGTGTGTATGCATTTTCAAATTCTTGTCTTCAGTTTTATGTCAACTTGTTGCAATGAGAATGCTGAGCGTTTATGCTACTTTGAAAACTTCTTTTGCTCGCTGCTTTACGTTGCACCGACACAAATAGGTCTTATGGCGACGATGGGATAGGAAAGGGCTAGGAGTGGGAATGAAGCAGTCGTAACCTTCATTAGCGTGTACCCCAGCATTTGCCTGGTGTGAAAATGGGAAACCACGGAAAACCATCTTCAGGGCTGCCGACAGTGGGATTCAAACCTACTATCTCCCGGATGCAAGCTCACAGGAGTGTGTCCCTGACCGTACGGTCAACTCACCTGGTACTTTGAAACCTATTTATTGACATGGTCTACTGAACCCGTCCTATTTAAAGATTCTGGAAGTTCTTTGATGCATCTGGTATCTCATGTGAATTATATCTATTTGCGAGAAGACTGTAAACTTTAAATATGTTGACATTGTAAATGCTTTTCTATTTATGGCTAAAGCAGTAACAGGTATTAAAACACTTCCTTCCATAACTGTGGGGTTCTTCTGTGCGTTGAAACCAATTCAGTATAACATAAATTTTATAAATGTTACCTTTTTTCAGGTATTTTCTAAATTTATGTTATACCGAGTTGATTTAGACAGACTGAAGAACCTCACATTTACAAATTCACTCAGTTGATACTGAAGAGAAACCACTTCCATTATTTAAAAATCAAAAGGTAATGAAACTTGTATTCAAGTTTTGAGAAGTGTCCTTGAAAGGGAAAGGGATTGCTTTTCTTTTTTTTTTCTTTTTTTTTTCTTTTTTTGAAAATAATAAAGTTCCTCAGCATTGTTTAAAAACAGTTGACAATATCTCTGAATTCTTGCCAATAGTTAATACAGTAGCTAAACTATCATCATTTAACCTAATTAAAATAGAACTTTAACTCCTTGCGGATTGAAAGTAATCAGTTCAAATTAAGCTTGCATCTGTCGTATCAAACTCGGATATTTACTACTGCACGTTTTATATTAAGGTTAGACTTGCTTCAAGAATAACTTCTCTTGATTAAAGATGACTTGCTGAAGGTTTTGAATGACCAATGTTACAGTTCTGTATTTAACCTTACCTTATTCCCCAGTTACAGATGACTGGTACAACCAATACTCACTCAGCAGTACAAAATACAAAAGCTACAATCAATACAAACTTATTTAAATGCAGGCTTTCAAGTATGCTCCTAAATCTCAAGCAGTTGTGGATAATGTCTTGTTATGCTGTATTTTATGGTATCTTAAAGATGAAAAAAGTCCCAGTTTTTGGACACATGACATCACATCCATGTAGGTAATATTAAGAATGTATAATGTGAATGGCATTTCCTGTTGGAGAATCTTCAATCTAAAAATATACTTAATATTGCCCTGATATACTTAGTAGCATGATTTCAATACAATATTCATAATACAAGACATACTGAACTAAAATCTCCAGTTTATGATTGAATTTTGCAATCAAACAGCCATGACACAACAGAATCCACTTTTTCTTCTTCTTTTTTTTTTTTGCTAGTTGCTTTACGTCGCACCAACACAGATAGGTCTTACGGCGACAATGGGACAGGAAATGTCTAGGAGTTGGAAGGAAGCGGCTGTGGCCTTAATTAAGGTACAGCCCCAGCATTTGCCTGGTGTGAAAATGGGAAACCACAGAAAACCATCTTCAGGGCTGCCGACAGTGGGGTGACTTTAAATGTGCATTACAAATGTTGAACACTGAAATGGAAAGGCTTTCAGTGATAAGAAGATTCAATGAGACTTCATAGGGTTTGTTGGGCCCACATCAGATACACATTTACTGAACTTAACTGTTGTTCTATTGGCAATGTTAACAATACACATTAGTAGTTGTATGTGAGCATACGGTGTTTTGCAATTTATTTCACTGTAAATAATCATGGTTATTGCTACTCATCATGGATACATAATGTCCAAACTGTTACGAGTAAATGGCTCAGTTATACTGATGATGTTATTGGCTTAATGTCCCACTAACTGCTTTTACAGTTTTCAGAGATGCCAAGGTCCCAGAATTTAGTCCTGCAGGAGTTCTTTCACGTGCCAGTAAATCTACTGACATAAGGTTGATGTATTTGAGCCACTTAGCCCAGCACTCAGCATACTGGAATAGTGGTTAAGTAATCATCTCACGAGGGCAAACATCAAAGATTCAACCCCTAAATGCTTTATAGTGAGCCATTCAAGGAAGCAATGAAGAATTTATATCTTTGGTTATACCTTTGGAAAAAATGAAATGTCAGAAAGTGAGATCTGCAGGTGGGTTAGCTGACTTAATGCTGTATGAATTTGCATCTGTCTCAATATAAAAAAATCTTTCAGAAATGGATAATTTCAAATGAACTCAACAGATCAAAAGCAGTACACGCCGTACCTATGGACGACTCAGATCAGATGTGAATTCTGCTGATTAGTGACTTGTACACTCACCACATCTACTTTCAAAGCTTTTGCTGCCTCTCACAATAACGCTGAGTAAGTTTGTCATTTTATAACTACCACCGAGTGGAATTTGTTTAACTGATTAGTAGCCTATTAGTAAATAATCAATTTTGTCCTTAACAATTAAAATGCAGAGTGTTGAACTGTTCAAGAAAATGAGTTAATGAGGATGTAATGGATTTGAAAAACTATTTTCTATATTTCAAGGAGATAAGACTTTTTTGCAACTTCAAAACAATAGCAAGTGACTGACAATATATATACAAATCCATTAAATTCTTCATCATATGTTACAAAATTATCAAGGATAAATTAATCTAGTCATCCTAGAAATTAAATTGAAAAATTGGTAGGCCTTCCTAACTTTTACTTTTAAGAGGAAATATTTATATCAGTCTACGATCTCTATATTTTCCATAAAAATATACAAGCAAATTCTCATGATAAGCTACACTAAATGTGTAAATGCCAAATAATAATAATAATAATAATAATAATAATAATAATAATAATAATAATAATAATAATAATAATAATAATAATTAATAATAATGTATGTATGTTGGGTATTCAGCCCGAAGGCTGGTTTGATCCTCTGCAACTCCGCCAACAGCTGTCATAAATAGGCTAGGCGTCACTGAAGAGGCGTACTAGGGAAATGAGGAGTGAGGTAGTTTCCCGTTGCTTTTCTCACTGAGCCAGCCGCTGCTATTACATATCAGTCTGCCAAGCCCACTGAAATGCATGCACCAACTGACCCTATGAGCGATATTTTCACACCATTCATAACGGGGACTGGCTGCATAAGCAATGGTATTACTAGCATCACTCATACCTCAGTCACTTTCATATTGTCAAAGCCAAGGATGAGACTGAGACAGGTCAATGAAAGTAACAAATTTGATATAGCCCATACCAGAAGACATAGTGCACTGTAAACACTACATCTCGCCAGCAAAGGCATATAATAATAATAATAATAATAATAATAATAATAATAATAATAATAATAATAATAATAATAATAATAATAATAATAATAACAACAACAACATCAACAACTTTCAAACTTATAACGGATTTCTGTTACCTAATAAAAGACAGTACAGCCAGTATGTCGTGAAATGGAAAAACACCATATGTCAAATGTGATAACCAACTCACAATTACTTTTAATATTCATATTGTCTTTTATGAACAATACGAAACAGCAGCATAATCTTCATTACAATAGATGTTTACAATTATACAACTTCACACAATTAGTACAATCAATAAAGAATAAAGTTGAAAAAGTAAATATCTTAGGTCAAATATGGGACTATTGAACTGGTAATGCCAGACTTATAATTCATGAAACAGAATAGATCATGTAATAAAATATCGGCATAGCAAGTAAACGAGAAAGTGTGATCTCTCCCTTAGTTCACTGGCCCCTCTGCTAGACTGCTCTTCCTCCTCTAATTGAGCATGATCCTACAGGTCAGCATATGAATAAAAGACCATTACTGTAAGCACAATATTACACTTTTGCTTTCCATTAAAGAAGTAAAATGTCAGATAGTTGGTCTTAGGGTCTGTTCAACCCTGCTGGTAAACCAGATCACAGCTATGTGCAAGGTAAACTACCCTGAATTGTAAATCACTGGTACTCTGGTTTGTGTATTACTACCTCCATGTAATTGCTAAACACTTCTGACTGAGGCGTTTTATTGTTATGTAAAAAAACTCATTTCAAACATCTTATTTTCCTGAACCTGCATCAGCTGATTACCAGCAACACACCTAACAAGGAGAGCCTAGTGTTACAGACATTAATTTTCACAACTAAGTATTCTTTGTTTTCCACCTTGATGATACGCTAAATTGTTTAAGGCAACTTATTGGTTAAAAGTGGTACATGTTTCGTATATTATTAACATCTTCAGCCACATAACACTGTTAATTTTAAGGACACTTCCTCTAAAGCACTAATACTTTGTCATTACTTGAATTTTTCAACTTAACAGTGTACCAGTATATGCGGACAAGGCCTTAACCTATAAATCTGATTCTGACATAACTCAATCTGAAAATGATTCAGATGAAAATAAAAATGATCCTACATATGAAGGCAGTACCTGTTCATCAGAACCATACTTCCCCAATCAGAAAAACCTTAATGACCTGATTAGGGATTTAAACCTGTCTAAATAGCAAGCTGAAGTTTTAACTTCCAGAATCAAAGGCTGGAATATACTCCAAAAAGATGTACGAATATGTTGCTATCACAGCCGCCCTAAGTGATTTCAAAGACAGCTTCTCTGAAGAAAATGGTATTGTGTTTTGCAATGATATTTGTTCTGTTATGGAAAATCTTGGGCATCAACACAGGCCAGATGAATGGAGATTACTCATAGACTCGTCTAAAGTTAGTTTGAAGACTGTGCTGCTACATACCGGCAATGAACTTCCGTCAATACCTGTAGCACATGCTGTTGATATAAAAGAGACATATGAAAACATGAAACAAGTTTAGAGAAAATCCAATAGGAAAAATACAGATCTGTGGTGACTTAAAGGTCATGGCTTTATTGCTCTGTTTGCAACTTGGGTTCACCAAATTTTGCTGTTTATTGTGCAAATGGGACAGAAGAGAGAAGAAGTCTCACTACATTAAAAAATCATGGCCTAAACGTGAATCTCGTATCCCTGGCCAGAAAAATGTATCATGTGCCCCTTGAGTGAATCTTCTTCATCATCATCACCACCACCATCATCATCAATTTTCCGCTCCAGCAAGCCGGGTGCGGGTGTTTACGAGCCTCTTCCAGTTCGTCCTGTCCACCTATAGCTGATGTTCTACCTTTTGCTGCCAATTTACATCACGTTTGGCAAGGTCCTTGAAAATTTGCTTCTCCCAACCATCATGAGGCCTCCCTCCGGGCCTCTTATCAACATCATTCCTGTCATAGTATGCTCTTCGGGTCCTAACTGGAGTCATCCTTTTCACTTGTCCATACCATCGTAATCTACTTAATTCTAAGGTCTCCAACAGGCCCCTGTCCAATCCAAGTTGTTGCCGAATACTTTCATTCCTTCTGTAGTGAAACTTGAAAAAATATATTTACCTCCAATGCATATTAAATTAAGAGTAATGAAAAATTTTGTCAAAGCTATGGATAAATATTCTGATGCATTCTTGTATTTGAAATCAAAATCACCAGAAGTCAGTGATGATAAACTGAAAGAGGGAATTGTTATAGGACCACAAACACAGTCATTACGGGCTAAAACATTTCGAAGGACTGTCGAATCCACTGGAAAAAGCAGCCTGGCAGTCTTTCAAAACTGTATGCTGCAATTTCCCTGGAAACCACAAAGCAGAAAACTACCATGACACAGTGGCTGATCTTCTGAATTCTTATAAAGCTATGGGATACAACATGCAAAATGCACTTCTTGGACTCTCACGTAAGACTTTTTCCTGGAAAATCTTCGGGCTGTCAGTGATGAGCGCAGTGAGCGTTTTCATCAGCAAATTTCTATAATGGAAAAGAGGTAGCAAGGCAAATGGAGTTCTAATATGCTGGTTGACTACTGCTGGACCATGAAGAGAGATGTCCAAGATGCAAAATATGCGCTAAAATCACTACCTGCCACTTTCTAGGTAAGTAGGAATGAGTAGTATATCATTTAGAGTAAGATAGCTAGTTACTAAATGAATATGACATGGGGGAAAGAATGAAATGATAATCAAAATCAGCATGAATAATACTTTTAGAATCTCTTATTTTTATTCTTGTGAAAGGAAAAAAATGTTCATTTTTGTCGAGCAGTGTAACAGGAGAAGTTTTGTTGGGATATGAACAGAGGACAAGATGTGTAAATTCAGCAATTGTCACAAGTTATGCTGGCCCCGCAGTGTAGGGGTAGTGTGCCTACCTCTTAACCGGAGGCCCCCGGTTCGATTCCCCGCCAGGGCAGGGATTTTTACCTGGATCTGAGAGCTGGTTCGAGGTCCAGTCAGCCTATGAGATTACAATTGAGAAGCTATCTGACGATGATATGGCGAACCCAGTCTAGAGAACCAAGAATCTCGATTAAATTTTGCTGAGAGCACATTTGAACAGGAATTTATATGTGCAGACATTAGTTTGTGGCAAACTTTCAACCTGAAAATTTCTGAGCATCTGAAAAGGCTCACAGTCTCCTACTTTGATCAAAAGTGTTAGGAATGGAACATACGACCTTCACTTTATCCCCATTTATTTCTGAACATTTCCAAACCGTTTTACTACACTGACTTCCGTCCGAGGTGAAACCAATAATTCTGGTGCCCATTTATTCCAGTTGCAAGACTACCTGGATTCAAATTTGTGACAAAATATCACCAGGTGTGGAATTCCAGCTTGCATAAACAATAACAGCTTGAACCTAATTATGCAATAGGGGCACACACATGAACACTAGTGCATGATTTGAGAGTTTATTTTCCCCATATCCTCCTAACTTCAAGAATCCATCAACTTTTAATGAGTTTGTATTAAAGTGAACCTCATCTTTTAGTTTTACCTCATCAAATATGTGAATTCCTGTGTGATTGTTATCACTCTTTTCACTGCAGATAAAGTTCTCAATACCACTAATTGCATGGGTTACCGAACAAGAACACTTTTTAAGATCTTTAAAACTAATTTTTGCAGATTAGCTTCTGAAAGCATTATCATCTCTCATTCCTTTCTTATTTCATAGCAGACATATTTTGAGCACGGTGCCAATAATAACATTTTGTTTTCTGCTTAATGTTAGTTCACTTAAATAATGTGACTGAAATCTGGAATTTTAGTTGTTTTTCTAGAAACAAATTGTATCATTAGTTATTTTCAATTTATTAAGGATAGTAATTAAATTACATTCTTGTCTTTAGTTTTTGAGTGAATTTATTGTCTTTTTAGTTGTGTATGAACCTACTTCATTTCTTTCAGCACTCTCAGAATAAGCATCGAAATTTTATTTGTGCTGAAGCCTATGTGATTTAACTTCCCTCCATCTTAGGAGGAGGCTCTCTTCTGCAGGGTGATTCATTTCATGAGATTCTGTGACAGACTGGGGAATATATAAGGGACAGCAACAGTTTTTAGTTTCCATCTATTTGTAAGAACTTCCACCTGATCACCTTATACTACAAATGATTCTGCGAAACGTAAAGAATTTCACCTTATTTTCTTGACACGTCATAAGCCCAAAATAATACCAATATAAATGGTCCGTTATTGGACATTATAAATTTTCCAGCTAACTCATTCCTGGTTGCCAGCGTTTCGCGCTCGTGTGCAATGGTTGGGCTCGTCAGTTGGTACCTAGCACACCTACCAAGACGCATGGCTAGTGCATACCATGGAGGCCACTGCGTAGGCTACATGAAGCCACCGGCAGTGCCAATGCACTATGAGAGACCTTGTCTCACTACCAAAAATTGATGCCTGCTTGGCCATCAGATGATATAGATGTTAATTCTCATAGAGAAACTGTAATATTTGTTCCGAATGATAAATTTATAATACCAATATAAATGGGTATCATAAATAAATTTACTCATTCGGAACAAATATTACAGATTCCCTATGGGAATCAACATCTCTATCATCTGATGGCCAAGCAGGCATCAATTTTTGGTAGTGAGACAAGGTCTCTCACAGTGCACTGGCACTGCCGGTGGCTTCAAGTAGTCTACGCAGTGGCCTCTATGGTATGCAATAGCCATGCGTCATGGTAGGTATGCTAGGTACCAACTGATGAGCCCAACCTAGCACACAGGCGAAACGCTGGCAACCAGGAATGAGTTAGCCGGAAAATTTATAATGTCCAATAACGGACCATTTATATTGGTATTATAAATTTACTCATTTGGAACAAATATTACAGATTCCGTATGGGAATCAACATCTATATCATAAGCACAAAAGCCTGTACAGTATCATGTCAATAATGGACTCTGTTATGGAGGGTAAGAGAAGTAGACGGAGACCAAGACGACTATGGTTAGACTCAGTTTCTAATGATTTAAGAGGTATAGAACTAAATTAGACAGCAGCACTAGTTGCAAATAGGGGATTGTGGTGACGGTTAGTAAATTCACAGAGGCTTGCAGACTGAACGCTGAAAGACGTAACAGTCTATAATGATGTATGTATGTATGTATGTATGTATGTACGTGCATATGTTTACACTAACTATATAAATTCACGACACCAAATCCCATGCTCTTTAGTTTCATTTAAATAGACAAATCTTAGGTTCTTGCCTTTACATAACAACACTACTAAACATAAATATATTACAATTACAGATACCAAACATCAAAATAGCAACAGTGCTGCCTCAAGTGGGCGAGTCACCACAGTCCCTATACTGGCCAATAGTAAACTACCTAAGAGCTCACACTCTCTCTTCTACTTGTTATATCAATATCCAAAAGGCAGCTGGTAACAGTGTTAAGCGATGATATCATCAAGGATAAGCAGGAACAATACTCAACATCAGTAACGAGGAATCAATCGGCAAAAGTGGTATTCCATTGTTTGAAAGAAATGGACCTTTTTAGGCTTTGTACAGTGCTACTACTATCAGTTCTCTGTTTCAGACTGCAGGTACAGTGACTATCACAGTATTTCATCATATGAGGACGTTTTACAACGAGGACTATCAAATGTTAGTCATGTTCAACTTTCATGTTTTAAATACAAGTACGTTTACCCTGCCCTAAACATTTCAAGTGAAAACTGATAGTTTACAAATCCAGTGAGATCATAAAGCTCAACTAGTTCAGAATTTTAAACTGCAATGACTCAGGTTTCTACGCACACATCCTCTCCATTGTCACCGATACCTGTAAGAAACCTGTTTCACTTAAGAGCTCTTATCTTGAATAAAGGATATTCCCACAATATGTCAAGCCTTTAGAATAGGATAGCAATGATCACTGCAAGAGAAAAAACTTCATACATGTTCTTGTTCAGTTCCAAGGCATTTCTGAAACAGATTTGATGAAATGTTCAGATTTACAGTTTCGTAATTATTAACAAATGATACTTTGTACTGTTTTAGTACCTCTCTTGTTCAAGAGACCAATATTTTACAGTTCATAATATTTGTAAATATTCTAACATCATTACCAGTGCATTTTGGATATCTTAGGATGATTAAGCATGCTGTTCTTCACAGGGTACCTGGATCTCCCTCATGTTGATACTGACACCAATTACTACTTTTTCTTCTTCTCCACCACTTTTCCCATAATCTGCTGTTGGTCGTGACGCAAACTGTGCTGCACATGTCGACTTGGCCCTGTTTTACAGCCAGATGCCCTTCCCGATGCCTAACCCATCTGGAAGGGCTGACAACAATTAAGTTAAAGTAACACGGTCCTAAGTTAAAGTCCCCGATGGGTGTGGAGTTATATTACCCGCTGAGCACGTTTCTCCTGCAAGCATGTCAGCTGAGAGCAGCGGGGAAGTGTGACGTCACAAACTGGGGAACTTGGTCAAGGCTATATTGCGTCAGCCGATGGAATGTTTGATTTTTTCTATCGTTAATTTCTTCTGAGTGAATTGAGATATGAAGAAATTAACTACGTCATCGTGAAGCCTAATTTCTTACGACCATGACTCCCAAGCTTCAAAGAGATCTGTTGAAAATTACAGAAGATATTAGCAGTTACAATTTCTTGGGGATACCGATTAAAAAGGCAGGCATTTCGCTTGTCAAGCCAGTTCACTTTGTACCACAGCCAAGATCGGACGACCGGCTGTTGGGTATTCTGCTGTCGTAATGTAAGTCGTCAGTTCGACCCTCTGCGAAAGTTTAAGTCCACGTACTACGAGGTGAACAGCTGAGGAGTCTTACAATTTACGAGAACAGTGTGACTGAAACTTACATTTTCTCACCAATATGATGTTACACTAATATAATTTGATGTTCGTATTTGAATGACAGTGATTAACTTTACAGAGTTATTTAACATTGAATACTGAAAGGGTTCAAACGTGATCGTTAGTGAAACGTCAAAACTGTCCATGATTTTATATTTAATCTTGACAAATGATAAACTGTGCTAGTAGTGAAACATAATCCAATATTTTCAGACTGTTCAGGTTATTGAATTTACAGTAGTGAAGCATCACAATGCATAATTATTCTACCATGTTGGAGCATTTTTTTCAAACTGTACGTCTATGTTACGAATGACTGATACAATTAATTGTATTTAACAGTGTCGTCGAACTTATATTTTATTTTACAAGTGACCAGTTTCTTAAGTGAGCATAAACTCAGTACTGTATTTAAACGATCTTGTGCATTTAACATTCCTTAATTATCCCGATAAGACTTATGTCGAACCCAGGACGGTTCCAGGAAGGACAGTGTTTTATTTTGCCATCTTTCAATAGTGAACGGGACTAAATTCACGGGACTTATTCTTTTTCATTTGATGTTGTGTGAAGTGTTAAAACAGGATACCTCGTTTTCTACGTCGTTATTCGGACAATGTTCTCACGCTTAACTTTAATAAGGTGACATTATTTTATGTGATTGATACATCACAAGTTTAATTTTGAGTTCAATTTAATCCATCAGTAATTACTGCATACTTCTAATTAATTAGTGAAATCCCACTGTGAAGACAATTGATTGCCGCTTGTGACTCGTTTAGATCGCTACTAACAATAATCTCATTTGTGCAGATCAATTACTTTGAATCCATTTCGTATTCCAGTGCAGTGTTACAACCAAGACCACGAGTGCTCCTAGATCATCCAGACCTCCTAGATATTCTAGACCTTCTAGATATTATAACCTTCCAATGTATGTCAGGATGAGGTTGGTGAACACATTGGAAGTTTATGTTGAGAAATAATGTCGATAAAATCTTATGTCCGGTCATCACACCTCCAGGAGAATTTGAATTCAGTTGACTTGTCTAACTATGTGAACAGCATCGCTGAATTGAAGATATCGGCGGATTGATAACAAGCTCTAAACCCCGTGGTGCCTCGGAAATATTGGTAGACAATAAAACATCGTGAAACGTAGGGCAGGATTAAATGAATAATACACATTCCTCAAGTAAAGTTACTAAAATGCGAGTGAACGGCAGAAAATGTCAATGACAGAATATTACTGAGGGCCATGAAATGTGTGAATGATTTGGGAATAAGCAAAGTTTATATGAGAGGGCCATACCTTGTGCATCTAGTCTCGCACGATTCGACGATCGAGATGGAGAATGAAACTGTCGATTACTAACCTAAATACGAGGCAGCAATTATTAAACAAGTTCCTTTGCCGGTACAGCTGATTTATACGAGATCGTTACGCATTATGTGTCAAATGTTTTCAATTGTCAAGAACACATGGGAGCTGGAAGCACAAAAGAATTCTGAAAAGCAAACCGTCTGCGATTATTATGTTGATGTAGAATTTGTTTTTTGTCTCTGAGGAAGTTAACTCTCAATCTGTGTGTCTTAGAAGGATCGGAATTGTAAAATTCGTGGGGAAAGAGATTGTGTTGAAGAGATATATTAACGTGATATTGGCATATTATATTGTAAAACAAGATATCTTGTTATCGAAAACGTAAAGGCAAGTGTGTTGATTGAACTGTGAATTGTATCAAGGTGTATGACCCTGTCCTAATAGACATTTGAGTTTCAGGTAACATGGAACCGACGTTTATTGAACATAAGTATGAGATGACAACACGTATTAACATGAACAACTAAAATAGAGGGACCTCGAAGGATCTGGCCAGGAATGTGATGGACACTAATGGATAATATTAATAATTGAGAGCTGAACATGGAAGGTGACACCGTCGTGGAGCAACAACCCAGGATGAGTACTTAAATATCGTCTATATATTCCGCCATGTAGCTGCTTATTTTAGATGTAGAGTAGTGTTCATTTTTTTTTTAAATGTCGATTTATGACATGTATAATTTTCAACTTGAAGGCGACCGTTATTTATTAATCATTGCGTTGTGTTGATTATGATCGTTGCATCTAGTGCGGTGATTCAATCTATGTTGCGATAATATGCGATGGGTCGTGTGAGTTCTCTTTTAATGTCTTCCAGCAAGGTTTTATGGAATAATTTTTGGCATCGATGGTACTGGTGCCGTAATAGTGTTATTGTGATGAATGTTAACCTAACTCGTGGCTCAAAATACCTCGGAGGAGCTCAGTATTTGTGACGTGCGATTCTATGGTCTTCAGATATTATGTGCTTGTGCAGAATACGGTGTTTGATAATGAAATTGCGATGTTATTGTGGTGATATGGTGTTAATGCGGCAACATATTTAGTAGTCTTTGACGTGAAGTGCCTGAATAGGTTGTTTTCCTAGGTATTGTGAATTCGCCGTGCATGACGTTTTGTGTGACGTGATAAGGTGTTTGATACGGTAGGATCTTTGAAAATATGTATACGGATAATGAAATATGGATGGTTATAGACGTGTCATTAGGATTGCGTATCTTGAGATGATGCAATGTGAAGGTCCTGATGAAGGTTTCGACGTTAGGAATTGTGTTGGTCATGCGTGAATTTTGATGTCGTTATGATGAATGATTTATTTAGGCACGAAGCCGTATTTAGGATAATGTTATAGGATTTTCGTACTCGTGAATACTGATAGATGGTCGTCACATTTATCCTATTGAAATACAACATAGACCAGAGCGCACGGTATTAAGGGGATGTTTAGGATCTTCACAAAATGAACAGTAACATAAAATATTGGGTCATGTCTTAAAGGGAATACGATCTCCAACGGTAAGTAAATCATTTCTTTGCTAGTTGGATATTTTTTGTAGATCATTTGAGTTGATGCCTAGTGCTGATGTAGTTATTTCAGGCCAAACTTCGCAGTGGAATCCGGTGGCGCAGAATCAACGTAGTTAGAGAAGGTTATTGTAGATGCTGCAGTGTCTATTGATGTCCTTTATCTAGGTGCAGTCTTCGATGAATGTCCGAGAGGATCGAGTCTGTTTTTAAGTGCATGATATTGATGGATGATATATTATGCAACGATCCTGTGTCTTTCAAACATTTCTCTTGCATGTGCGATGATTTAAGAATTTAGAATAACGGTGTTTTCAAGTTGCTAGGTAGACAGTTTACCGATAAATAATGCGATGATTTAAATGAGAATGACGGAATACTATGACATATTTGAGTAGGAACAGCGTTTTTGACGTGGATGATTCAACAATTCCCAGTTATTTATTTTCAAAAATGTGTGATGGATAATAGATCTTTCACTGTAAGCCTTCAGCAGTGAGACACTTTGTCTCTTTGTTTTGATTTATCTTGATTGTCGATGTTGTAATTCCTTTTGTAACAAGAGCAAGAAGTTAGGTGTTTATTTCGAATTAACGTAACATTCATTTTCCTCCTATATCCGTTTGTGTTGCTATTAATTTGCTCATTGTGCAGCTGTTATTCGAAGTTCATTTTGTAGTCATTAAACGGAAAATCCTTCCATAAATGAAACATTTCACAGAGTTCTCATTTGATGTAGTGTAGGAATACTAGGATAGTTATTTATTTTAGGATGAAATGAAATAATGATCAATGAATCTTGATGAATATGCCAATATCCTAGATCTCTTGACATTCTGTTGCGGAATATTTACGAAATTTTGGGTAGGAAATGATTACTTTCTACGTTCAAACTATACTGATACCAGTCCACTATATAAACCTGTGACCCGACTCGTCGGACTTGCACGTCCCTAGAGTGGAGGCTTCATGGATCACCGACTGTTTTGCTTTGCCGTGGCATAATCCAACACCGAGATTCAGAATTGAGATGTGCAAAATGGTCACAGGGAGTGCTGTCAGGGCTCAATATTCGAGACTGGCTCGGAAGATGGTGGCACCATGACCAAACATTGCGATCCCGCAATGTACCAGGACCAGTTCAATCCCAGGAGAAGTACTCATTGTAACTGCTGTGCTGAGGTGATGTTAAATTCTGATTTTATTTTATGAATAAACTTTGAACAAAAATTAGCATTCCATTATACTTATTTTACTTCCCTCTCCTCTATAACAAGTCAGATAAAGACCGGACACCCCTGTGCCGAGTCTTGTGTTCAGCTAACCATCGAAACCAACTTTTACGGTTACAATATATAAGGTATAAGTATAATGGAAAATAACATATTCACACATGCTGTTGCTCTGCGGGATGGTAGTTTTAACAGTGCACCACAGTTCGCGCTCACGACCAACAACAGATTATGAGAAAAGCGGTGGACAAGAATAAGAAGTGATTGGTGTCAGTTCCTTTATCTGTAGATAAGCTACCTGATCCTTTTGAATCAGTTCTTTTTTTTAACACATATTCTGAATGTTATGTTAAAGACAATCAGATACTTACAACCAGCAAAATATGATGTTCTATCCATTTCTGGAATGTAAAATCATGGGACATTCATCATCAACATTGTAAAATGGATTTTCTTAGGATGTACATTTTAACAGTTCTGTTTCTGAAACAGTTTGAAATGGGATACAAATGACTTTTCTTGGAATGATCAATGCTAACATCTCCCTGAGTATTGGTATTTCTCATACACTGAACTGATTGGTGTCAAGAGAGTGGACTAAATGAACATTTAAACTTCATTATGGAATAATTCATAACACAGTTGTTCCCAAAGTAGGTACAAGGGTAGTTACAACAATGATGATTGAATGTTATACATCACCCGTTAACATTACATAACATAATATAACAAACTGTAACAACATGAAACTTGACTTTAGTGTAGATTTCTGTCTGGCTAGGCTAAGTATATGGAGCATGTACCATTTTAACTTGAAATTTTTAAACTCTAAAGGGGATGATAGCTTGTATCAAACTTCTTGTTCCAAATCCGAGTTCTTTTCTATCCTTCTCGACATTGTAAATGAAGTTTAATATGATTTGAGAGAGAGCCCTTTCTTATATACACCTTATGGCAATATTCACACTCAAATGACTTAGCCTGTGAGTGAACATTCAGATGAAGCAATAGATGGGTTTTCCGTACAAATGACTTTTTACAGATCGAACATTCATGAGGCTTAATATCACAGTGAATTTTTAGATGTTTAGAAAGATCATGCTTTACATTGAATTTCAGATTACAAACTTCACATTCAAATTTTTCTCTCTTGATAACATGCCGCTTTTCATGCACTTGCAAGTACTTCATGAGGGGAAATGCTTTCTTACAAATTTTGCATTCAAAACTCTGAATAATTGTATGGATTTCCATATGTCTCTTCAGACTGGACTGAGATGTGTGAGGTTTTGAGCAGATCAGGCATGCATGTGGGTTGCCACCTGCATGAATCTTCATATGATTATCTAATTCAACCTTATGAGTATAGGACTTGCTGCAAAGTGAACAGTGAAACCTATTTTCAGGAAAATGTGTTTTGAAATGCTTTCTTAATGAATTATCAGCTGAAAATTTTTTTTCACACATCGAACACTCATATGGTTTTTCACCAGTGTGTTGACGAATATGTCGTTTTAAATCATTAGGCTGCATAAAACGAGCTCTACACACAGGACAGACATGAGGTTGATCATGTTTATGGTGGGTTCGAATGTGATAATCAATTTGGTACTTTCGAGCAAATTTCTTGGCACATATTTCACAAGTAAATGCAAGAATTCCTGTATGTATCGTCATATGGCCATCTACATGTGCTTGCCTCATAAATTTTTTAAGACAGACTGGACATGAAAATCTCCGGTTACCTAGATGTATCTGATTATGTCTTTGAAGATATTTCTTGTTTGAAAATGATTTATGACATATATCACATGAAAAAGCTTTATCCGATGCACTGTAAGGATTGACAAGTTTTTTTTTAGTGAAACTGGTTTTGAATACCCTGCAAGACCTCCTTTCCGGTGACAAAGCACTGCTTTTACTTAAAACTGAATCGGTCATCAGTCCTTCACTGGTCCACAGTATGTCAGAACTATTACAATTACTACCATTACCTGAGACTTCGACTAAATTATCTACTGTATCTGTTCTGGACTGAAGCGCGGGTGAACAATTGTCAGAGGAGGTGAAAGATTCAAATAGTCCACTGATATTGTTGGTATTAGAAGTCTGATCACTTGCATCAATATCTTGGATACTGAAGAACTCCTCAACTATATCAATGTCCTCTTCAGCCTTTATCACACAGTCCTAAAAATATAAATGAACAAAATATGTCAACGGTTTTATTTTCTGGACTGTTGAAAAACAATAATAAAAATAGTTTTGTACCTAAACATGATTGTATTTTTGAATAGTTCAACTCACAACCTAACAAAAGCTATAATTCCATATGTTAAATACAGACAAAATTATAAAACGTTACAGAAATATAAGTTGGGCAGTAGTTTCTCCTGAATGAAATATTCAAACTTGAGGTATCAGAGTGCCCTGTCTCAAAACTGACGTTCCTTTTGTTCACAAATGGCTATTGTGGCCACTCTGTTAGACCATACAATATTTTAATACCATATATATATCTCTGACAGTGTGTGTTACTATCACTTTATCTACTGTATGTGAATATTTATATACAGGCTTTGGATAATTATGCATTTTGCATATGCAATTACATATTTGAAGTAGTTTTATCTTAATAGTGCATATTTTGTGCTTTCCTCCTGTTAGGACATATTTTAAAAGTATTCTGGTGTAGACATCAGCTTCTGTAAGACAATAGCGAAAAATATGGCATGTATTTGAGATAGTGTAAGTGGTGGAAACCTGTGCATGACTCGTGCCATATTCAAGAAGTTGAGCTGTGCTCTTTATTGCCAGGAGCCTGTTTGGCAGGTGGGTAGCTTGTTGGAAATAAGCGACATCAGCTCTAAATCCAGCATACATCTATCTGCAACCCAATTAAGCAAGTTCGCTACTGATTCCCGGAATTTCACTTACGACAGGGCTGTCTTTTCCCCACTTCATAAACAGATAAATACAATGTCCTTTCACTCACACAATTAGCTGGCCCCGTGGTATAGGGGTAGCGTGCCAATCTCTTACCGGACGCCCCAGGTTTGATTCCCGGCCTGATCAGGAATTTTTACCTGGAGCTGAGGGCTGGTTTGAGGTCCACTCAGCCTACGTGATTACAAGTGAGGAGATACCTGACGGTGAGATGGCGACCCCGGTCTAGAGAGCCAAGAATAACGCCTGTGATGATTCGTCGTGCTGATCACACAACACCTCGTAATCTGCAGGCCTTTGGGTTGAGCAGCGGTCGCTTGAAAGGCCAAGGCCCTTCGGGGCTGTTACGCCATGGGGTTCGGTTTTGATGATGATGATGCTGATGATGCTTGTTTAAAGGGACCTAACATCGAGGTCATCGGCTACTAATGGTACGAAATGAAATAACAAAAAATTCAAATTCATCCACTGAACAAAATAAAATAAAAAATGTCATGAAGAATGAATGGATGGATGGACATAAACCCTATAAAAAAACAAAAACAAAAACAGCGGATCAGACTCAAAAAGAAGGTAGTTAATTAGAGTATTACTGACCAAGGGACCATTTATAAAGCACAATGATGCTTGATGTCTGAAGGGGTGCTAAATTCACGTCTAAGGCCCCACAGAATGGTACATGACGCGAGTAAATTAGAACCATGGTATTTGTCATTTTAGGGTACTGATCAAAAGTAGCGAAGACTCACGGTGGTCCACACAAGATGGTACTACTCACAAGTATTGCAATTCGTACAGGGAACGCAGACCTATGGTGTTTCTCACACAATGGCGCCACTCATAGCCAACACAAACCGGTAAGGTTCCTCACCTAGGTGTACTAGTCACGGGCGCCGGTATTCCCGTGGTGTTGCTAACATAGTGGGTACCAATCACAGGCAACGCTGACCCACGGTGCCGCTCATATAGCGGTACAACTCACAGGCTATGCCCAGACCCGCGGTGTTGCCCACATGGGTACAACGCACGGGTACTGGAATCCACCAGGCCAGGCTTTTTACTGCAACTAATCACAAACCTATTTTGTACCAATTTAGTGATACTACTCGCAAGTACATGCAACCTATGGTGTTCCTCGCATGATGGTACAAATCAAGAGTAGTTTCATGGTTCTAATTCAATCATCCCTTGGTCGCCCCTTGTAGTCGCCTCTTACGATAGGCAGGGGATACCGCGGGTGTATTCTACATGAGCGTCCCACACCCGCAGGGGGTAGTGTGTTTGGTCTGGGAGAGGTATTTTATTTCCCTCAAGTCCGCCGGCAAGCCGGTTAGGACCCCCCTATCCACCAACTGGGACGTGCCACGTGGGAGTATCACCTCTCCCCCTGTTACGCTTGCATAGCAGGTTCGTGGGGGTTTGGTTTTCACACACAATTAATTCTTATCAATCCTGCACTGGTTGTGTTGAAACAGGATGTGGTTCACAGTAGACGTCCCGCAAGACGAGCTTGCCGAAACTCAACAATGCGCAGAGACCAATATCAGTCAGTGTGGTTTAATATTTGTTCTGGGGCTCCTGTGTGTCACCCGAATGCTGATTTACAGGGCTCACTGCCCAGTACACTCTCCAACCCTGCTGGGTGACAGAGGAGCTGTTTATCAAGCATATAGTGCGCGGAAGCAGTAAGCCTGTGTGTGCAATATTAATATTTTATGTATATTAAGGAACTGCCCTCAGGGGAGCCTGTTAACCCCTAGAGGGCACGTCCCCAGGTGGCAGATAGGGGGACCCTACAATTCAGTAGGGCTGGTTGAAATACCCAATATAACCCGCGGACCAACAAGCAGCCCACTTCCTGGGGGCTTTAAAATACTGGGACACCCTCTCTCCAGGGGTCACAAATATGGAGGGCCCAAGCCCAGGGTATGGGTGAAGACTCCAACAGCATCAGTGGTGGAGAAGGTGGACTTTGGTACGGTATCGGTGGCGGAAGAGGGAAACTTGTAGCGTCTGTACTCCAGAGAAACGGCTACAGAAGGCATCTGTACTCCAGTGGAGTGGCCTAGAATAACACCTGGCAGTAGGTATAAAATGCCTTTGGGAATGGCGATCCCAATGTAATAATAGCCTGTACACGATATGGTACTAGTAAATCAGCCTCGGAAAAGGTTAGGGTGTCCCCTGCAGGCGACACGCAGTTCTCAGTGCACTGGGGGAACTGTGAGAAATGGGCGACCAGTAACCAACATTAATATAGGAATAGTAAATCTTATGATCCTGACAGGGAAGGTGGAGGAAGTAGTAGACTTCATGGAGAAGGTGGAAATGATGGGGCTGAGTGCAGTGAAATGGAAAGGTAATGGAAGGAAGAAATTGAGGAAAGGATACACATTATACCGGAGTGCTGGTCAAGAGGCAATAAACTGAGTAGGACTAATCATTTCGAAGCAATTGGAGGAGTATGTTGAAGTGGTAGAATATGAGAGTGACAGAATAATGAAGATTAGACTAAAGATGAAGAATGAAGTAATGGACTCCATACAAGTGTATGCACCACACACGGGAAACAGGGAAGAAGATATTGAAGGATTCTTGGAGACAGTATAAATTTCAGGTGTGGAAGTGATTATTATAAGAGATCTGAATGCACAGGTCGGAAACGAGAGACAAGGGAAGGAAGAAGTCATTGGACCATATTGGATATGGGAAAAAGAATTGTGAAGCACAGGAACTAGTAGACTTCTGTGAAAGAAATGGGCTGATAGTGGAGAATACATGGTTTCGAAACAAAAACAGCATGAAATTACAAGATGTGGTGGGGTGACAGAAGAACAAAACCGGTAATTGACTAATTTTTGGTGGAAAGGACAAATCGCAGGAAGTTGATGGATGTGACAGCTTTACCAGGAGAAGCATTTGATGGGGACCATACAGTTGTGGAAAAATTATGGTTAGAAAAAAAAAATGGAAAAACTAACAGAGATGACAGAAAGTAAAATAAAAGTATGGAAATTGAAAGACAGAAATGAACAGGAAGATTTTCAGAAGAGATTAACATTAGAACAGCGGAAGGGGTCAAAATGACACTCGCCTTCAATTTTTCTTTAATAATGTGCGCATTCTTGTATGATTTCTCTTCAAATATCTTGACTTTTCATTGTTTTTCATCCCTTATACAGTGATGTATCGCACCCAGCAAAATATTTAAATTTTCATAGATTTTTTTATATGACATACCCTGGACAGCAGTAGGGATCATTTTGACACCTGTACAATTCCTTATTACAACTCAGCAGTTTGCAATGTCAGACAACAGTGTGTATCCAGCCTGGATTATTAGTATTGTTGAACTCTGTCAGATGAATGCTCCAGCTTGCGGGATAATTGTATTCATCTCATCAATTAGAAAGTGTTCCTCTTACGGATATGTCGTGTTACGATTTTCTTTCTACTGACAAGGTGTCTCGTATGCTAGAAAATTCAGATGTTGAGAATGAAAGTGAACTATCCGATTCAGATGGTGATTTCTTGCTTGAGACAAGCAAAGATCATAATGAGACAGAGGATGAATTATCCGCAGGAGAATTCGAAAGTGCAAATCTGCCTACAAACTCTCCCCAAATGTCTGTCTTGGTTAGGTGTTTCATCAGCAAAAATGGTCGCCCGAGACGGAACCGAGTGGGGGGTCTTGGATTTGAGCTCTTCATCCGGAAGGCAGGCTGCAGTGAATGTTCTGAAAGAGTGGGAAGGTCCTACCACATATGCTTACCACAGAGTTGACGATTCTGGCTTTAGTGCCTTTCTTCTCCTCTTTGATTTACTGATGGTTCATCTAATGAAACGATACACAAAATCAAACGCTCAAATAGATCTCAAGAACACAAGCTGGATCGAGCAGATGTGGTTGACCAAATGTCCCGTAAATATACCACCAAGCCTGCATTACTTGCAGGAGGTGGCCAATGCATGTCTTTTACAATATCTTAGACCTACCAGGTGTCAATGCTTGAGTCATGTACAAGCAAGTAACAGGTAGGAAGATAAAACGGAAGAAGTTCATCCTCCAGTTGGCAAATAAAATAACAGGGCGGGACAAGCAAGGGCAACAACAACAACAACAACAAGAGGAGGCAGTAGGACTGTGTCCACCTAAAAAGCGGAAGAAGTGTCGAGTTGGTCTGTGTAAAGGCGATGCCTGCAGCGTCTCCAAGCAGTGTACGGAAAATATGCGTGAAAAGTAGAAGTTGTGTAAGCAAAATGTGTTTAAGAGTGTTTATAATTTTCTTCAAGTATTTCTGAAAATGTATAATTGTTGCAATGTGGACAACTGACTGATGAAAGGTGTTCAGTTGTTTAATTTTGCAAACAATTCCTTAGAGAAACAGAAACGTGGTGCAGTTTGTGATTATTCATGTATCCATGAGTAATATAAAAGATCCATGCACTAATATCAGGTCTCTGTGTGTAAAATACATTTGTGGAAACACAGTAGGAGAAAATTGTTCTTGTGTTATTGTTATTGTGTTCTATTTTGAACATTTCCAAGCATTTCTTATGAAGTGTCAAAATGACCCCTTACCGCTGTTCTAGGAATGTGAGATTCTCAGCTGTTCTAGAGTTAAAGCAACAAATCCCACTTACTGAAGTGGAAAATGTAGAAGAGGAGTGGGCAAATTTTCACCTGGATCCACCCAAGATTTTATTTTTTGAGAATTAACTTGTGACTTTTAGCATAGGATAATGTGCATTTGAAGATCCCGGAAAATCTTTCCGGCATGTAACTTCTGAGAAAAGGCCCGTGCCATACATGGCACGCTGGGCAGTAGTGCTGTCTTTTGTTTCATATATGGGAATTTGGATGTTTTTCTGCATTTGGCTGATAGATATGCTTTCATCCAATACTTTCTTTTGTAAATCATCAGTACACAAGTTTTTCTTCAATATTTGCATATATTACAAAAATAATGTTGTTCCAGAACTATTAAAAATACCTAGATGTTTGATATTTGGTGCTAGGGATGATTTTATAGGGGTTGTTAATGACCTGAGTTGTTAATTGTATGAGGAAATGAATTTATATTTTAAATAATAATGCTAAAATCTTACAAGCTACCCAAATCACTTATTATATCATGAGGCAATCCGTCTGTATGAGGAATGATAGCAGCAGTATGTACAAAGGTAAGTCACCTGTTCATATGAGTACTGCACTAACGGTGATGTTCTGAAAGCCAACTGCACACTACTTATTACCTTTGCACGTATGATAATCAGTACAACAGTCTACCCATAAACCTACATTGCACTTGGTACACTGGGTTCTATGCCTAGCAAGGAAATTTTTTGACACGCATCTTCTTCTCTTCACTCCTGAAATTGTAGAAGGCCAGTGATGCATTCCATTGTACCGAAGTACCTGCACTGCATTATGTCCAAAATAATGAGATCTGCTGAATAAGGGGGCAGCTTTGTAGCGTGTGAGATAAATCTGGACAATTGCTCGTTGAAAATCAAGGTGAGAAATGCCTTCTCCAGACATGTGTTTCAGCTGACATGCAATAATGCATCCCTACATCGATGAGCCAGTCAAATATTGCCCACCACCATTTTTTTTCCTCGTATTCCGATTCACACATCTGCCAAGTTACGACCCATACGATCAGTACCTCCCATACCCATATTGTACTGAGAAATCATGTATGGCTTAGACACTCAGACTTTTCCACCTCTAGCCTGTCCTTTCACATAACGAGATACCTGTTTTTCAGGGTGTCCATAACATGTAGATGCTACAGTTACTACTGAATTATCCACCCAACGGCAAACCTGAACACCTTCCTCCAAGCTCTTCAGGTAATCATATGTACCCCGTTTTTCTTTCTTCGTGGTATCGGAAGATTTCAGATTACAATCCTTAGGAATGAAATTTTCTCAAAGTGTGCCCGTAGCACCGTCTCCCCGTGCACCAGGATGTGTTAGCAATCCCATTCCACTGAAGAGATTGTCAAAGTATAATTTGAAGGGCAAATTTTTCAGGTCTGGTCGAACATTATTCAGCACTGTTACAAGGAGGGCTGCGCACTTTCGAAATTCTGCTTCATACTAGGCATTCGCGTTAGAATATTTTCCTTGGTATACTTCAAAATCTACAAGATATCCATGACAAGTGTTTAGACCCCACACCTTGAAACCAAAACAAATAGGTTTTCCTCCTATAAATTGTTTACAGGAATGCCTCCCGAAATATGGCACCATACACTCATCATATGACAAGTGCTCCTCAGCTCGAAAGTTTTCCATGAAACAAGCAAGTAGAAGGTCAATCACAGGTTTCAACTTCCACATTTTGTTAAAATTTGGGTTTGTGTTATCAGCACAGTGAATGAAACGGCAAATTTCATGAAACCTGTTTCGCCGCATAGCATGTGCCACCACAGAATGGTGCACATCACACGCATCCTCCCAATATGATCTCTTCGAAGGAACAGTATTGTATCCAGATAAAATCAAAATTGCAATGTAAAATTTCATTTCTTGCCAAGTAATATTCAGGGAAAGACAGTTCAAAAAGCTGGCATATTTGTTAGATTCAGAAACTAAGTGATCAAAAATGTCATCTGTAAAAGTAGACTCAAACAGTTCAATGAATGATTTTTCTCGAAGTTTGGTAGTCACTGTTGGGAAATATTCCTGAACGTGTGATAAGGTTTTACTTTTCCCATTTTGCAGGAATTCGAGGTACCTTTCTGGGTCTTACTTGTACCAGCTCAGCTTGATCCACTTCAACAGGCACATCTTCAAAGTCTTGATACTCAGTTGGAGTTTCACGGGTCACTAATTCTGCGTTCGCTCGAAGCTGGCTACTAGGTAAATTGTCGGTGAAGCCACCCCCATCCTTATCCCTGCTGTCTTTGTCCGACAAAATTGCAGTGCCTGGAGGCTCGATGAATACCTTTTCTACATCGGGAAGTTCATAATTTTCCAACAAGTCGAGTACTTCTCATAATGAAATTCTCCTAGAAAAATATATGAACCCATAAATGTGAAGCATGTGAAAAGACAGGATGAATAACTGCATAAACGATACATTTCAATAAGAAAACTGCAATGTAGTGTCAATTTTATGTGAAAATTTTACTCTGTGTGATTAAAAATGGTTAAATTAAAACATATAACTTATGGCCTACACTATTATGCTTTGCTAGGTTGATAAAGAAGATTTTTTTTTCTAGTTGCTCTACGTCGCACCGACACAGATAGGTCTTATGGTGACTTTGGGACAGGAAAGGCCTGGAATGGGAAGGAAGCGGCCGTGGCCTTAATTAACACACAGCTCCAGCATTTCTCTGGTGTGAAAATGGGAAACCACGGAAAACCATCTTCAGGGTTGCCGACAGTGGGGTTCGAACCCACTATCTCTCGGATGCGAGCTCACAGCAAAGAAGAATGAAATGAACAGAAAGGAACATTAGAACTATAACAATTATAGGCTGAGTTGTGCCAGGCAGAAAGACAGCACTTCCACCCAGCGTGCCAGATAAGTACCACCACACTTCTACCTCAAATGAAAGGACACCAATCATAACCAACACATACCTTAGCTAATCCCGATACATATAAGCACCTTAGACAAAAATATAGCACAACAGGGTCCATATAAATAACTACAGAAGTAAAACAGTAATTACTTACTGCAGATATGCAGCCATGACTGACACTTGTGAAAACAAGATTTCCTTTTATGTAGCTATACCATACCAATGAGCTATACTAAAACAAACCACATAAGATGTTAGGTGGGACTTCTCTGAACACGACAATACCATAGTAAACAATACAGTGCACATGGTTTCAATAATAAGAGTCCAAGAAGATGGTGTAGTTTGCCATGCCATATATGGCACGCTGGGCGGATTCAGGTTAAAAAAGCATTTGTTAGTGCAGCAGAGAGTACTTGTGGCAGGACATCTACAAGAGTGAAAGAAAAGGAGACACCATAGTGGAATGAGGAAGTGAGGAAATTGGTGAAAGAAAAGAAGACAGCCTCACGGGAATGGAACCAAGATCAAACAGAAGAAAGCAAAAGGAAGTATCTTAACAGCAAAAAGAGATGTAAGAAGGTGGTAGGAGAAGAAAAGTTGGGAAGAATTTACACAAAAAATGGAAGTGGGTGTAAGTGGCAGGTAAAGGATGCTGTATGGACTTGGAAGAAGTAAGAGGACAGAAAGAGTTATCACAAAGCTAGTGAAAAAAGGAAGATGGGGAATTGTTAACACACCTAGGAGAGATAAAGAGAAGATGGAAGGAGTATTTTGATAAGCTACTGAATATGAACAACTGTACAAGGGAGACAGAAGAAATGCAGTGTGAGGAATCAACAACAGAGGATGATATAACAATGCCGGAGGTGGAATTAGCAGTAAAAAAAGATGAAGATGGGGAAAACAACAGTGATGGATGAAATCAGTGTGAAAATGCTAAAGGCTGCTGGACCTGTTGGTTTGCAATGGTTGTACCGACTACTAAAGTGTATGTGGAAGCACAAATATGCACCAAAAGACCGGAAAAAGAGGGATAATAATTCCAGTGTTTAAGAAAGGGAACAAGAAAGTTTGTGGTAACTATAGAGGAATCACACTTATATCGCAGTTAGTTGAAATACCAGAAAGGATATTAGAAAGAAGAATGAGGAGAAAGACTGAAGGAGAGTTACAAGAGGAACAATATGACTTCAGGAGTGAAAGATCTACAGTGGACCCAATCTTTAGGAAGGTGACAATCCATCACTCCCCACAGATAGCCGACTGACATCCCTCCCGGGGTGAGCCTCGCTTTATAGGGCGTTGATGCTCGCGTGTACTGAATTTATTCAAAGACATAAGCTTCATTATTGTTTCCACATTGAACTGTGATCACAGAGATAAGTTATTTGTAAAGTTCAACCTTTTCAATACAAATTACTTGTGTAGATGTTATTTACAACATTTATGTAATATGGGATCGGTTTCGACATTTTAAATGTCATCATCAGCCATAAACACATTAATCACAAACAAAAGAGCCATATTAACAGTTGCATTCGAATCCCTGTACAAAAATCTGTCGGTCCGCTAAGACATTACTGATTCGAATGTTGTCAAAGTGAGATTAAAAATTAGTTGATGACACTTTGATCGTGTAGTGAACTTGTAGATTCTCAATATACATTGTCTCGAAAAGCTTGATTTTGCTTGTTAAAATTTTGCACTGATATATATGAAATTATAAGAATAGTCAATGGTAATACATTGTCCTTCAGTATTCTTTTGTGATGTAGTACATATGATCTAAAGTTCTCAGTTCAATAGGAAGAATTTTTATCAGCCTGAAGTGAGAATAAAATAAAGGAATACAAGTGTTAAAATATAATAGGCCAGGGCAAGCTAAACTGTGTTGGTATATGTTAAATGTGGCTTACCTTGGACAGCATGTTGAGACGTTAACCTTGCGAGAAGGAGGTACGGACTGTTATGTGTGGAAGGTCTGGAGGGGAGATGGTGGGGGGGGGGGGAGAGGAGCAGGCTGGGGGATAGAGGGTTTAAGGCGGGTCTTTCAAGAGTGTGGTGGAGGTCTGTAACGTGATAGGGTATTGTGTATCGCGCTAAATATTGATCGCCTACTCACACCTAAAGACTTTAATTTAAAAAATCAAAGAGAATGTTAGTTTTTCTGAGATTTTGTTCAGGTTCGAATTGGAGGTAAAGAACTGGTCTAAGTGATAGAACCAATTTTCTGCAACGTCAAGAATAGGGCCTTTGTTCACATTCATGAGAACCTCTATATCTTGTTGTATGTTACTGAAGCTATGCTTTGAATTTTGAATGTGCTGTCCGACTGCCGAGTATCTATATATATAAAATTGGATGTTGGTATATGTGAGATTAATAAACTCAAAAACTACTGGACCGATTTTGCTGAAAATTTCACAACTTGTTCTTATTACTCCTGGGAGGGATTATAAAATGGTTTGAATGAAATCGGATAGGTAGTTTTATTATTATGAATAATTTTATGTAATTTTATTAAATTGCAAAGCCGCACCAAGATTGGATCGACTTGATGGACAGACTGTAGCTAGGTGACAGCAGCTACTGCTGTATCATGATAGTCCGGTAATAAATGCTGTATACAGGAGGATGGGAACACGCTGTCATGTTTTATAAAGTGACTTTCTTGATAGGAGATTCATTCTTATGCCTGTTATTTTGAAACAGCAATCCAACATGCCGTGATTGAGATGTACTTTCACGTCATACGACCAGCTTTGATAGGTCTGCCCCGTTTGAAGAATGTAGCTGTGTATTAGAAGTGCAAAATACTTAAGAAACTGTGGAAAGTATACAATATCAACAGTGGAAAGACACGAGTAATGTAATGTAATGTAATATGTAATCTATCTATTGGTCTACACTATATATATAAACGCCATTGCATGTAGGTATTATAACTTTTCAATGCTCTCCGGATCAGGAATTATAACATCCACATACAATGGCATTTATATATATAGTATAGACCCATAGACGGATTACATAGTCTCGCCTTTGCTCGTTGGGAACCCCAGTTGCCCTTCGTTAGGAGTGGATGATAACTCGTGTCTTTCCACTGTTGATATGAGAACGAAAATTATACAGAGTTTTTCATAGTGTGATGACCCCTAACTTGTCTGCTAAGAACTGTTTTCAACATTAAAACTAACTCCACAAGTCCTGGGTGTCTTGGGATGCATCCTATCATTAATTTCTTCTTCTGGTCAAATTTCATTCTCCACTCACCAATCTGATTTAGTATCTATTCATTTGTGATTCGATCTAACATGAACACCTTCATCATTACTCTGTAATACCACATTTCAAAATATTCTTTTTTCTTTCTGAGCTAGTAATTCTGCATGATTCACTTCCATACAGTTCGCACTCCAGACAAGAGTCTTCAAAGAA
Organism: Anabrus simplex; assembly: GCF_040414725.1. Taxonomy (NCBI): domain Eukaryota; kingdom Metazoa; phylum Arthropoda; class Insecta; order Orthoptera; family Tettigoniidae; genus Anabrus; species Anabrus simplex. The sequence continues at coordinate 132,301,345 of NC_090269.1, forward strand.
CATCTTCCTAATTTCTTCTAATTCCTATATCAGTTTTCGAAGTGAACAAATTCCTTTTCTTAAGAAAGGGCTTCCTTACTTGTGCTAGTCTATTATATTTTATAGCATATACATGCTCCGTGTATCTGATTTTGAAGTTCCTCCCTGTTTGTCCAATGTACGAGGACTAACAGTTTTGACATTGGAATCTGTAGACTCCCGACTTTTGATAAATGTTAGTCTTGTTAATTGAGCTGGTATTATATATGATATCCACATTTATATTGTTAATTCGATATGCGATTTTAGTGTTGTGTTTCTTCACAATATTTGTAACGCTGTAAATATCTTCATTGAAAGTGAAGGTTGAATATTAATCAGGTTTAGTTTTCTCTCTAGTTAGAGTTGAATTTAGGCAATATTTGCGTTTGTTGATAATGCGCTCTATAAATGCATTGTCATAACCGTTATATTTAGCTATGAAGCGGATTGTATTCAATTCTTTATTTAAATTTTCTGCATTAAGTGGTACACTGAATGCCCTATCTACCATACTGTTGTAGGTATCACACTTGTGTGCTTTGGGATGGAAATAATTTTTCTTGATGGTAGTGGCTGTCTGTGTCGGTTTCATGTATATTTTGTATTCTATAGAAGAAGGAAGTCTGTTTAACGTGAGATCCAGAAAATTTATGCTTCTATTTTACTCAGATTCCAGAGTGAACTTTATCTGCGTGTCAATATTGTTTAAATTGTTAAGAGTGGAGGCTGCATCAGTTATTTTTTCGTCAAGGATAACGAGTGTGTCATCTACAAACCTGGCCCAGAATTTTATGTCTGCGAAGGTACCATTGTTGTTGACTGCTGTATGCTCTAAATAGTCAATATATATATCTCAGCTAATATCCCTGCAGCCGGTGATCCCATAGCCAAACCATCCTGCTGGTATATGCACTTGTTAAAACGGAAGAAATTATTCTTAACTACTAGTTTCAAAATTTCCATGAAATCTTGGATCTCAAGTTTACTGAGGTTGCTATATTTATTTAGACTGTTTTGGATTATCGGAAAAAGTTTCTTAGTATTGATGCTCGGATACATATTTGTTATGTCAAAAGAATGCATCGAGTAGAAAGGCTGCATTTCAAAGCCATCTAGTTTCTTAACTAACTCAATGGTATTTTTCACAGACTTATCTGACAGAACATTATAGTTCTAATTTAGAAATTTCTGGATGAGTTGTGTTAGCTTATATAATGGACTTGGCCCATAATTTATGATGGGGCGTATGGGGATGCCGGTCTTATGGATCTTGGATAAAGGTTTCGCTACTGGTAGTCCGGGGTTCATGGTTGTTAGTTTTGTATTCTCTTGTTCTGTGAATAAAAATGGCGTATTTTTTAGGGTTGCTTTCAGGAGATAATTACTGGGTCGGATCTTTTTTAATCACCGAAAAAGAGCTTTTCTTGAAAAATTCTTCATTTTTTCAATGCAATGAGTTTTATCCATTATTACTGTTGTGTTCTCTTTATCTGCCCTAGTGACAATAAGGTTCACATCTTTAATTTTCTTTTTGAGGTTAATTACCTGTTCCCGTTCTACACAATATTCTTGGTTTCTATTGTTATTAAGTAATGTTTTTCTTTTTGATGCATGGATTTATCTTGTCGGATACAGTATTTACTTATTCTTATTCTACAATAATTTTGCATGCTTAGAAAAGTATTACCTTCTCCTTACTGCCTCCTCCTCCTACTGCTTTCTCCTCAACAGAAAAACTTATGTGACAAGGACAAGGCTACATAACGTAAGTATATTTGTTTGTAATGTAACGTTTAATTGAGGAAAGCATCTGTCTGTAAGAGGAGGGATGGAGCTAACCTCAGTAACTTTAAGAAAGAGTCCATTTGCCCTTTTGCTATGAAGAGCCCTTTTGCGAGGAAGAGGAGCCCTTTAGTGAAGAGGAAGAGCTCTTTTGATACACAGATACAGAGCCCTTTCGCCCAGAAGAGAAGCCCTTTTGCCAGGAGGAGGTGCCATTTTGCTAAATGGATGAGGAGCCCTTTTGCTAGGAGGAAGATCTCTTTTGCCATACAGATAAGGAAGAGCCTTTTTGCTCTTTTGCTAAGAGGAGGTGCCAAGGAGCCCTTTTGCCAGGAAGTGTAACCCTTTTGCCCTACAGATGAGGAAGTGTTCTTTTTTCCCATTTGCCCTTTTGCTAGGAGGATGTGCCCTTTTGCCAGGAAGAGTAGCCCTTTTGCCCTACAGATGAGGTGTGTTCTTTTTTCCCATTTGCCCTTTTGGTAGGAGGAGGTGTCCTTCTGGCCTACAGATGACGAGGTGGTGTTCCTTTTGCCCATTTGCTATGAGGTGCCCTTTTTGCCCTTTTGCTATACGGATGACGAGGAGGAGGGTGGCTGTGCCCCTTCGGAGGAGGAAGAGGCCATAAGACCCTATGTGTAGCCGCCATCTTGTGCAGTAGCCCCCTGGGCTAGCTTTCTCTATAAGAGCCTGTGTATAGCCGCCATCTTGCGCAAGCGCCCTTAAGCTATCTCCTAAGAGCAGCCGCCATCTTGCACAGTAACCTCTGACCCAGGTTCTAGGAGTTAGCCTCATAAGAGGATGTGTATAGCTGCCATCTTGCGCAGTAGCATCTAAGCTAGCTTTCTCCATATAAGCCTGTGTATAGTCGCCATCTTGCGCAAGCGTCCATGACCGTCTCATAAGAGCCTATGTATAGCCGCCATCTTGCACAATCACCCATAGCCATCTCATAAGAGCCTGTGTATAGCAGCCATCTTGCTCCAAGCGCCCTTAAGCCATCTCATAAGAGCCTATGTATAGCAGCCAACTTGTTCAATTAGATACCCACCATTTTGCGCAAGCGTCCCTAGGCAGTCTCATAAGAGCGTATGTATAGCAGCCATCTTGTGCAAGAATCCCTAGGCCGTTTCATAAGGAGCTGTGTATAGCCGCCATCTTATGCAATTCTTGTCGGGAAGGGCATCTTGCCGTAAAAATAAGGACAGCCCCCTTCAATATGGTGGATGTGAGGTTAGGCTCGCTCTCTCAGGCGTCGGGAAGGGCAACTAGCCGATCGCTACCACATGCTTAAGGTAATAGCCATCAAGATGTCAGGTACTGAAGTTTGTGATCGTCTGTTGTTTAACAATGGCCACTGACAGCTGTCAAAAAAGCACGTGGCTTGTTATAAAAGCACGTAGAATTTCAAACTGCCTGCTACCACGTGACTAAGGCGGTAGCCGTGAGGATTAGTGCCATAAAGATGGCAGCACTATGCTCTGTTGTTTAAAGATGGCAGCTGTCACCTTGACAGCTGTCAAAAAAGCACGTGGCTTTGTTTACAAACAAGAGCATGTGGTCATGACCTTGCCAGAGGTCAATGCGGCAGAGGCCTCTCCTGAGGGCCTGTGGAGGCGGCAGCTGCTGAACCCGTGAAAATCCTCTACTGGTGTGTCAGAAAAGTCCGTGCGGAATGTAATAAGAGATGCAAAAAAGCTGAAATGGGTGAAGTGGATCCATTTTCAGTGCCTGGAAAGAGAAGACTGAAATCTCTCAAGAAGTGTGAAATGGATGATTTTGATAAATACATGGTCAGGCGTACGATTCATAATTTTCACGATACCAAAGTAGAGAGACCAACGCTGGAAAAGATCCGTAGGAAACTGGTAGAGGATACAGTATGCAGTTGATGTAAGAACATTAAATTAAGCAAGATAGTTCGAGGCCTAGGTTTTTGATGAAGGAAGACAGAAGCCATGCATAGAATACTTGTGGAGAAGTCTGATATAAGGCTCCTACGTGTACAGTACATGTAGATCATAAGGCGGTACCGACAAGAGGGAGAATAGTCACACAGTGGCATACGAAGTGGCTACAAATTCGGAACACGAGCGTTATCCCGCTTGGCTGTTGTTGTTAAGGGTAAATAACTTTAACAACAGTCAACATAAATGAGTATGAGAATGTGTACAGTAAATATAGATCATAAGGCGGTACCAACAAGGGGAAGGCCTATTGTATCCAATGATAAGACATATTTGCATTGTTTGCACACTATGCCAAGCGCTTGGAGTGACGGTTCTCTTCATGAACTGAAGTCAACTATCATGAAGGGAAAAGATTAATAGTGGTACATGCTGGTTCAGATGCAGGTTTTGTTCCAAATGCTTTGTTGGTTTTCAAATCCATCCAAACGGCACGGAATTATCATGATGAGACGAACTACAGAAACTATGAAAAATATCTGACAGAGAAATTAATTCCTAATTTGCTACCCAACTCTGATAAATGCCTCATACAATAATGTCCAATGTGAACAGACACCCACATCATATTCCTGTAAAACAGCTATGCACAATTGTTAAGGGTACTTCGTTTTCTAGAGAGATGAAAAAACCTCAAATGTAAGCTTTTATCAAATCCCACAAACCACACTATAAGACGTATAAAATTGACAGACTACTTGCTGCTTATGAACATACAATTTTGCGTCTACCATTGTACCATCCAGACTTGAACCCAACTGAAATGATTTGGCCTCATGTTAAAAATTATGTAGCATGAAAGAATGTTACTTTCAGACTTGATGATGCAAGACTACTGCTGATGGAAAGAATTGTGTCAACTGGAGCAGAAGAATGGTTGAGTCAAAGTATGCAAGTAATCAAAACATTGAGAACAAGTACAATGAGAGCGATCACATAATGGATGAAATATCAGACAACATAATCGTTAATCTGGAGGATGACAGTGATAGAGATAGAGAGAGTCTTAGTGACACCAGCACCAATAACACACATGGCAGTGAAGGCAATACGAGCGACTTTCAACCTCTTTCACAGGTACTGAATTGAATGGTACTGAATAGGTGAATCTTTCTCCACTCTTTGATAGTCTTTCAGAAGATGCAGACTAGAAACAAGCCATTAGGTAAGTTTATTGCTATTTACTGATTACATAATTCTTAATTTCCTTATTATTTCATTTCATTCAATGTTTCTTCTTCTGCATCTCTAACAATATCATTATGCAATAGGTTACTGTGTCCAAGCTCTGGATATCTCACTCAAATCCCTGGCGACAGTTCAGCTTGCAAAGCCACATGAGCAGACAGTTTATTAAGAACTGCTGGCAGCAAGCCGATTTAGCAAGTGGGAGGGGCGTGTAATGCCACTACCGAGCCCACCCGAACTGTGCCGAAGTTCTGCACAGCTTTCTTTAGCAAGCTCTTCTTGCGCAACGTATACATTAAAGGACCATGCTGTTGCTACTTAATTTATAATGCCTAACGGGAAGAGAACTGTTAGTGATGTATTGAAAGCACATGTAGATGAGTTTGACAACTTTTCTACTGACTGAAGCATTTTGTTTTTTTATTTATTTATTTATTTATTTATTTATTTATTTATTTGGTAATACGAAGGTACACAGGCTAAGCCCAATTAAGTTCCTTCATGACATATAGACTTTAAAGTGTAAATACATCAAACAAAAATAATAACAATAGTAACAAGTACAGAAGAAAACTAATAAGCAGAACACATTTTAAAATTATTACTACAAATGAAAAAATAATATAGGCTATAGATCAGCCATAGAAAATTACTAAACAAGTTCAAAAAAACACAAACAAAAACTTATGAGTACCTAGCATTCCAGCAAAAAGGAATTTAATAATGATTTATTAAAAAATGGCCTTTATTTGCTTATTGAACAACCTAGCGCCAGCAAATAAATCAACTTGTGCACTAACTGAATTATAAACTGACAATGTTTTGACTAGTGGTGAATTAGAGTGATGAACGCTTCTTGATCTTGGGATGTGAAATAATACTTGTTGTCGTGATGTTACTTGTGGTACGTGAAATGGGATGAAGGTAAGTAATTCTTGACAGTCAATATTTCCATTCAAAATTTTCCTCAATATATGTAACGATATTAATGTTCTCCTGTTTTTCAAAGACGTGAAATTGAACAAACTTCTTAAATAGTGGGTTGAAATGTCAAATGGACAAAATACATTGAAAGTTTTATAATATAAATATCTTAGAAATTTATTTTGTACAGTCTCAATGTGACGTGTTTGATCCTTATAAAGGGGGTCCCAGATTACCGATGAATATTCTAACTTGCTTCGTACTAAACTTATACAACTTAATAATAACTTCAGGTTGAGTAAATAATTTGGAATTTCTAATAATAAAACCAAGCATCTTGTTAGACTGACCTATTACTTTTGCAATATGGCTATTAAAAGTTAACTTGCTGTTGTTTGAGTCATCAGTCCATAGACTGGTTTGATGCAGCCCTCCATGCCACCCTATCCTGTGCTAACCTTTTCATTTCTACGTAACTATTGCATCCTACAACTGCTCTAATCTGTTTGTCATATTCATACCTTGGTCTACCCCTACCGTTCTTGCCACCTACACTTCCTTCAAAAACCAACTGAACAAGTCCTGGGTGTCTTAAGATGTGTCCTATAATTCTCTCTCTTCTTCTCGTCAAATTTAGCCAAATCGATCTCCTCTCACCTTTTCGATTCAGTATCTCTTCATTCGTGATTCGATCTATCCATCTCACCTTCAGCATTCTTCTGTAACACCACATTTCAAAAGCTTCTATTCTCTTTCTTTTTGAGCTAGTTATCGTCCATGTTTCACTGCCATACAATGCCACGCTCCACACAAAAGTCTTCAAAAACATCTTTCTAATTCCGATATCAATGTTTGAAGTGAGCAAATTTCTTTTCTTAAGAAAGCTCTTCCTTGCTTGTGCTAGTCTGCATTTTATGTCCTCCTTACTTCTGCCATCGTTGGTTATTTTACTACCCAAGTAACAATATTCATCTACTTCCTTTAAGACTTCGTTTCCTAATCTAATATTTCCTACATCACCTGCCTTCGTTCGACTGCACTCCATTACTTTTGTTTTGGACTTATTTATTTTCATCTTGTACTCCTTACCTAAGACTTCATCCATACCATTCAGCAACTTCTCGAGATCTTCTGCAGTCTCAGATAAAATAACAATATCATCCGCAAATCTCAAGGTTTTGATTTCCTCTCCTTGGACTGTGATTCCCTTCCCAAATTTCTCTTTGATTTCCTTTACAGCATGTTCTATGTAAACATTGAAAAGGAGAGGGGACAAACTGCAGCCTTGCCTCACTCCTTTCTGGATTGCTGCTTCTTTTTCAAAGCCCTCGATTCTTATCACTGCAGACTGATTTGTATACAGGTTGTAGATAATTCTTCGTTCTCAGTATCTGATCCCTATCATCTTCAGAATCATAAATAGCCTGGTTCAATCAACATTATCGAATGCCTTTTCTAGATCTACAAAAGCCATGTACGTGGGCTTGTCCTTCTTGATTCGATCCTCTAAGATCAGACGTAAAGTCAGGATTGCTTCACGTGTTCCTACATTTCTTCTGAAGCTAAATTGATCTTCCCCCAACTCAGCTTCAACTTGTTTTTCCATTCTTCTGTAAATAATACGTGTTAAAATTTTGCAGGCATGAGATACTAAACTAATAGTGCGGTAGTTTTCACACCTGTCAGCACCGGCTTTCTTGGGAATAGGTATAACAACATTCTGCCGATAATCGGATGGGACTTCTCCTGTCTCATACATCTTGCTCACTAAATGAAATAACCTTACCATGCTGGTTTCTCCTAAGGCAGTCAGTAATTCAGAGGGAATATCATCAATTCCAGGTACCTTGTTCCTATTTAGGTCACTCACAGCTCTGTCAAACTCTGACCTCAAAATTGGGTCTCCCATTTCATCAGCATCAACAGCCTCTTCATGTTCCAGAACGAAATCATCTACATCGTTACCTTGATACAACTGTTGGATATGCTCCTGCCATCTTTCTGCTTTGTCTTCTTTCCCTAGAAGTGGCTTTCCATCTGAGCTCTTAATATTCATGCACCTAGATTTCCTTTCTCCAAAGGTTTCCTTGATTTTCCTGTATGCAGCATCTACCTTTCCCAGGACCATATAGCCTTCGACATCCTTGCACTTCTCCTTCAGCCATTCTTCCTTAGCTACCTTGCACTTTCTATCCACTTCATTCTTTAATCGCCTGTATTCTTTTCTGCCCTCTTCATTTCTAGCATTCTTGTATTTTCGTCGTTCATCAATCAGGTCTAGTATCTCCTGAGTTATCCACTGATTCTTAGTTGATCTTTTCTTCCTTCCTAACATTTCTTCAGCAGCCCTACTGACTTCATTTTTCATGACTCTCCACTCTTCCTCTACTGTGTTTCCTTCGGCCTTTTCATTTAGTCCTTGTGCAACATGTTCCTTGAAACAATCCATCACATTCTTTTCTTTCAACTTGTCTAGATCCCATCTTTTTGCATTCTTTCCTTTCTTCAATTTCTTCAACTTCAGATGGCATTTCATGACCAACAAGTTGTGGTCAGAGTCCACGTCTGCTCCTGGGAAAGTTTTGCAATCCAACACCTGGTTTCTGAATCTCTGCCTAATCATAATGAAGTCTATTTGATACCTTCCAATGTCTCCAGGTCTCGTCCACGTATACAGCCGTCGTTTGTGGTGTTTGAACCAAGTATTGGCGAGGACTAAATTATGGTCAGTGCAGAATTCAACCAGCCGACTTCCTCTTTCGTTCCTTTGTCCCAATCCAAATTCTCCTACTGTGCTACCTTCTCTTCCTTGGCCTACCACTGCGTTCCAGTCTCCCATCACAATTAGATTCTCGTCACCTTTGACATATTGTATTAAATCTTCTATCTCCTCATATATTCTTTCAATTTCTTCATCATCCGCTGAACTAGTAGGCATATAGACCTGCACTATTGTGGTGGGCATTGGTTTGGTGTCTATCTTGGCAACAATAATTCTTTCACTATGCTGGTCGTAGTAGCTTATCCGCTGCCCTATTTTCTTATTCATTATTAAACCAACTCCTGCATTACCCCTGTCTGATTTCGTGTTGATAATTCGGTAGTCGCCTGACCAAAAATCCTGTTCTTCCTGCCAACGTACTTCACTTATACCAACTACATCTAACTTTAGCCTATCCATCTCCCTTTTCAGATTCTCTAACCTACCACAACGATTCAAACTTCTAACATTCCACTCGCAGAATGTCAGTATCCATCTTCCTGATGATCGCCCCCTCTCGTGTAGTCCCCACCCGGAGATCCGAATGGGGGACTAGTTTACCTCCGGAATATTTTACTTGCTAACGAAAGTAATTCCTAGATCATTAATAGACGTTACAATTTCAAGTGTTATTTCACCAATATAATATGTCGGATTTATACACTGACTGACAGAGCAAATGCAACACCAAGAAGGAGTGGTTCGAAAGGGATGAAAGTTGGGAAAAAAACAGAGACGGCACGGAAGAATAATTGATGTTTATTTCAAACCGATATGCAGGTTACACAATGCGCACGGCAACGACTCAGTAGGATGTAGGACCACCGCGAGCGGCGATGCACGCAGAAACACGTCGAGGTACAGAGTCAATAAGAGTGCGGATGGTGTCCTGAGGGATGGATCTCCATTCTCTGTCAACCATTTGCCACAGTTGGTCGTCCGTACGAGGCTGGGGCAGAGTTTGCAAACGGCGTCCAATGAGATCCCACACGTGTTCGATTGGTGAGAGATCCGGAGAGTACGCTGGCCACGGAAGCATCTGTACACCTCGTAGAGCCTGTTGGGCGATGCGAGCAGTGTGTGGGCGCGCATTATCCTGCTGAATCAGAGCATTGGGCAGCCCCTGAAGGTACGGGAGTGCCACCAGCCGCAGCACATGCTGCACGTAGCGGTGGGCATTTAACGTGCCTTGAATACGCACTAGAGGTGACGTGGAATCATACGCAATAGCGCCCCAAACCATGATGCCGCGTTGTCTAGCGGTAGGGCGCTCCACAGTTACTGCCGGATTTGACCTTTCTCCACGCCGACGCCACACTCGTCTGCGGTGACTATCACTGACAGAACAGGAGCGTGACTCATCGGAGAACACGACGTTCCGCCATTCCTTCATCCAAGTCGCTCTAGCCCGGCACCATGCCAGGCGTGCACGTCTATGCTGTGGAGTCAATGGTAGTCTTCTGAGCGGACGCCGGGAGTGCAGGCCTCCTTCAACCAATCAACGGGAAATTGTTCTGGTTGATATTGGAACAGCCAGGGTGTCTTGCACATGCTGAAGAATGGCGGTTGACGTGGCGTGCGGGGCTGCCACCGCTTGGCGGCGGATGCACCGATCCTCGCGTGCTGACATCACTCGGGCTGCGCCTGGACCCCTCGCACGTGCCACATGTCCCTGCGCCAACCATCTTCGCCATAGGCGCTGCACCGTGGACACATCCCTATGGGTATCGGCTGCGATTTGACGAAGCGACCAACCTGCCCTTCTCAGCCCGATCACCATACCCCTCGTAAAGTCGTCTGTCTGCTGGAAATGCCTCCGTTGATGGCGGCCTGGCATTCTTAGCTATACACGTGTCCTGTGGCACACGACAACACGTTCTACAATGACTGTCGGCTGAGAAATCACGGTACGAAGTGGGCCATTCGCCAACGCCGTGTCCCATTTATCGTTCGCTACGTGCGCAGCACAGTGGCGCATTTCACATCATGAGCATACCTCAGTGACGTCAGTCTACCCTGCAATTTGCATAAAGTTCTGACCACTCCTTCTTGGTGTTGCATTTGCTCTGTCAGTCAGTGTATATTCCTTTTTCCTGGTAAATAGCAGAACTTTACATTTTTTAACATTTAGGAATAATTTGTTGCTATCACACCATAATATATTATTAATATCCTGTTGCAAATCATTCACGTCACTGTATTTATATATGGTCTTATATAACTTAATGTCGTCAGCAAATAACAAACAATCAGAGGAACGAACCATTCCAGGCAAATCATTAACCATAATGAGAAATAGGAGAGGCCCAAGATTGGAACCTTGTGGCACACCTGAAGAACTTACAAAATTATGTGAAATTTCACTTTTAAAATAAACAGATTGCTGCCTATATTTTAAATAGGAACTTAATAGTTGAAGTAATGATTTAGAAACTCCAAACTGATGCAGCTTTATCAAAAGAATTTTGTGGTCCACCTTATCGAAGGCCTTTTCTAGATCCATGTATATTACATCGGTTCTTCTATTTGTATCTAATGCATTGTAAATCTTTTGGGTAAAACCCAGCAAGTTAGTAATGACAGATCTGCCGGGCATAAAGCCATGCTGACATTGTGATAGCTCTACCTTAATATGGTCGTAAATCCTAGAGTACAGTATGTGCTCATATATCTTCGCTATAGCATTAATTACTGAAACAGGGTGATAGTTTGCTATCATCTCTGAGTTCCCTCCCTTTAGGATTGGAGTAATTTTTGCCATTTTCCACTTTTCCGGGAAGCAGGATGTCTTTAAAGAAAGACTGAACAAGAAGGTTAATTGAGCAACCAGTATGTCAGCACAGCCCTTGATTATGTATGGTGGAATGCCATCAGGTCTGCTGGATTTCTTAGGTTTTAACTTTTTAATAATGACTGTTCTTACTTCATCTACCAGTATATGAGTGATGTTCAATTCATCAACCCTGGGAAGAACAAAAACTTCATTCAATGGAAGATGTTCCACATTATAATTAAAATCCGTGTTCACATACACCAATGAGAAATACTCAGCAAACCCGTTTGCAATGTTTCCAGATGTATAACAATTTTCATTCAGTAGAAATGAGTTGTCACATGAACGTGATTCCCGCTTACTTTTGACATATGTCCAAAACTGACTAATATTATTCTTAACTCCATTTTCTAAATTATGAATATAAACAGCATAAGCCACATGTAATTTCATTTTCAATTCCGACCGAATATGTCTAAATCTCGTATCGTAATATTTCGAAAAACTCCTTTTTAAAGCACATTTCTTCTTTATTTTTATGGACTGAATAATATCACGCGTGAACCAAACTGGATACTTGGATTTTCGAATGACTTTCTGCTTTGGAACGCAGTTTTCAAAACATTTATACAGCGATGTATAAAAGAAATCAACAGCAACATCAATATTTTTGAAAGAATACAATAAACTCAGTCGAAGTCTCGTATATTACAATACAGCCGCAAAAAATCAGCCTTTTTAAAGTTGTAATATTCGCGATTAATTATCGGAGGCAATGGAACTTTTTTAATGGGCGGTAAAACTAAACAAAGTGCAGGGTGATGTAAGTCTTCAGATACTAATGTGAATTCGTCATGCTTCAGTTCAACTTGAATATTACCTAATACTAAATCTAATGTTCTGAAATTACAATTTTGAATATTGTTACGTGATGCTAATCCAAGATATGAGATGAAATGAAATAGACGACGACTGGTCATTGATCCTTCATTAAAGTTATAACTGGCATTAATAACTTCAGGTATGTTGAAGTCACCGACAATAAGGCAGTCAGATGTTATAAGACCCTCTATGTTTTCAACGTAATTGAAGTATCCTTCATATACAGACAGTTTAGAAGACGGAGTAATGTACACAGCATTTATGAATAACTTACGAGTATGACCCTGAATGTAAAGAGTTATTGACTCGCACCGTTGATCGTTATATTTAGAACACAGTTTGGATTTATATCCCTTTTTGACAGCTACTAAAACTCCACCACCTCTTGTCTTCCCAGATAAAAACATATCCCTGTCATTTCTGAACACTACATAGCAATCATCGCAGAACTCACTGTCCATGATATCCTGACCCAAAAAACTCTGTCAGTACAATTACATCATAATCACTACATATAAGATTTTTAAGAAATACAGCAGTTTTTGTTCTTAGGCCACGAACATTTTGATAATAAATTGTTAATTCATTCTCAGGCATCATCAAATATTGTAGAAAATTATAAATATTAGAAAATAGAAGCAAATATTTACACACAAATAATTTCAAAGAAAAAATAAATTAAATGTATAAGGAAATGCATGGAGATCAGAGCTTATTCAGGTCCTCATTATTACTGATGACATGTATAGGACTACCTTCTACCTTCCTAATCATGATCTTTCCACTTCTACTAACCTAGAGGTATTTATAGTCCTTTTCACGTTGCAACTGCTTTGCCTTAGCAAATAAAACTCTTCTAACTGGGGCAAGAGATTGATTGATATAGATTGGGTTGGGAGTTGACATGCCGAGCTGAGTTGTGGATAAGGTTCGCTTGACCTTGCGCCTGGCAAGTAATTGCTCTTTATGGGTCCTTCTAACAAATTTAACTATAATTCCAGAAGTTGGACGATTAGAGACCTTTTTTAATCGATGACAAGCATCAATCATGTCCTCCTTCAAATCTAAGTCTAAAGCCTTGCCTATATTGATGACAGTCTGCACTACATCCTCATTAGGAGACTCGGGAACACCAAATATTTCAACAGTGTTAGACCTTGAATATTGCTCAAGGTCATCACACCTCATGGCAAGATTGTTTACCATGTTCGCCAGTCGCCTATTTTCGGTGACCAAATTGTCAATAATAATTTGTTGCCTGTCTATTATTTCCTGCTGTTTACCAATAAGTTTACTGTTTTCATCCAGTCTCTCATGACAAACATTAATTGAATTGCCTAGTTGTCGCTCGATGTCAGTAGTAGACTTGTTTACACTGTCCAACTTCTCTTGCATAGTTAGCAGTAATTTATAAATATCACCCACAGATGGCACCACTGTCGCATCACAACGTAAACTCATACGCCTCTTGTTAGAACACTGTTTACACCTCCATACCTGACCCTGCGATGACATATACTCCACATCCGTTTCCTTAAGATTAACACACTTGCTATGAAACCAATTACTACAGTCATTGCACTGAATCTTTGCTGTGACGTCTTGCCTAGGCACGGCCTTTGTACATTCCAGGCAGGTACTCATCGCTACACTCTTTCGATATATCGACTTCACTTGACAAAAGAGCGTGACAGTGAGGATACTCTGACACTTCAAGTTAATTAGGTTGGCAACACTGGTGTTTTAATGTTTACATATACATTACGACTATAAAACTGCCCGATTAAGCAATTATATGAATATCTACCGATTTAATTTATGTATTGAATACTCCTATGTAACTTACTGCAGCAGTAGACACATATTTTAGGGGTCTAACTTCAATATGCACCAGGAAATAGCACAATTAATACGGAGAACGACCCGACACGACCTCAGCCAAGCATGACGTCACAACCTACTCTAAATACTGTAGCAAAGCTGTAACAGCAACTAAGATGTATTAAGTTCAACATCTTCAAACAACGAAACACAATAAATTATGTTGACACGAAAAAAAAACACCAGCCTCTTGTAACCACAGTTTCAGTTAAACCTGGATCAATACAAAGTAAATCAAATGAAAACTTGTGTAAAGAGTCTGTCTCAGCAAATATACCATTAGCTACACTAAACAATAAGAACTTAGTTCATTTTCTGGAGGAGTATACAAAGCAACCAGTCCCAGATAAATCAACAATCACAAAGAATTGTGTTCCTGAGCTTTGGAATTGGTGTAAGGTGAACTATAGGAAAAGGCTGATGGAAAATGTATCTTGGTCTCACTAGATGAAACAACGGACATAATTAACTTCTCAAATCATATCTACCAATTATGAATGTGTTACGTAACAATAAGGTGAATAACTAAAGAGTCTGAAGAGTATTTTTCAATGATGCACTTTGTTTTTGGTGGGCATCACACATTCTTTACGATCATGTTCTTTTGGCCTACACTGATGCTGCACCTTACATGTACAAAGTCATGAGAAGTCTTGGGATATTATAATCAAAGATTATACACGTCACGTGTGTAGCACATGGGCTTCATAGAGTCGCTGAAGCAGTCTGGACTTCCTTTCCTGAAGTAAACGTTTTGATCTCTACAATGAATGTATTTCTGAAGGCTCCACGTTGCAAGATGATGATGCTCCCGCCTTCACTCACCAGTTCATACAAGATTCAGAACGTTGCTCGAAGCTGCTGCTTATTATGCCGATTATTTTGAAGTGGCAAAAGAGATTGTTGAAGGCCTCGATTCTACAGAAGCTGCTTCTATTAAATAAGCACAAGTAGTTTTCAGCTAAGATGGTGTTCATGAGCAACTTACATTCATATTTCCACTTTGATGTCCATACCATTCACAAAGTAATTGGAAGAAAACTGACTGTCCCTTCACATTAGTACTGGAATTGTTGAAGTACTTGAAAATTCCTAATGAACCTAACAAATCAAGTTTTCTCAGAAAAGTGCAGTGTACTGTTAAAAAAAACCTCCAGTCTCTGCAAACAGATGTTCTCCAAGGCAAAGAAAAATTGACGGTCCATCTATACTCGACACCTCTGATTTCATTAAGTTGGAGTATGCACCAATTGTGGCATGTGATGTAGAAATAGCATTTTCCGCATACAAAAACATTATAAATGAAAATGGGCACAAGTTTGTGTTTGAGCACCTGTTGAATCATGCTGTGATTAAGTGTAATCAAGACTTGTGAATTTCATTGAGAAACTGGAGCATATTACTGTGGTATTATAATATGTAGGCTAATGCTTTCCATTTTGGCAATGTTTAAAGTGTAACATTTATTTTTATAATATAAATTTATTGCTAATTGATGTCACATTTATGTTTTTCCGATGCATATTTCAACATTTTAGTGCATATTTGCATACACATTTTGGCACTTTTAAATGTACAATTATCCAAATCCTGGTTATTTACAATACATGCATACATTATACACTAATGGTTTTTAGTGCCACCACAATTCTCTATTTGCAACTAGCATCATTTAGTTCTACTACATTTCTTACTTTGAAATCATTAGAAAACTACTTTAACCAATGCCCCCCCGCACCCCCCTCCCCCCTCCCATGGTCAAGTCCATTATTCTTTTAGGTAACCTATCCTATTCTGAAGCCACTTCACTCTCACAGCTTCATTCATCAAGCTCATTCCCAACATAGCTTTCATTTCCTCACTTCAGGTGCACCTCTGCCATTGTTTTCACCCATTTGTACCAACAATATCCCATAGACACTCAGCTTTTATTCTCATACAACAAAGTCTGTCTGGAAATAGTGATGTAAGGATAATTTTGTCTGAAAGTTCTCTTGTTTTTATAGAATATCTATGCCTGTACTTGTGAACTCAATGTGTTAGTTTTCCTACACCTTGATTTGATTTAACTTACTATATTATACTCCCATCCTGGGATAGTACACATGTAAAGTCTGGGATTCCCAAACATTCTGAAACCAAGTTGCTCTCTATATGTCCATTTTCCCTGTGACACACCTGCATTCATTTTTTTGTTAAATGCCAAAATTTGAATTGGTAGTATTTTTACAAGAGAAAATGGTAATTTACATAACTATTTTATTCTTTTAAAGGCAAAAATATGGAACTGAGTATGAAGAAACTGATGAAACAGGTATGTGATTACACAACTTCAGATTACATAAAAGAAAAATATCTCGTCCTTTATATTTTATGATCAGTTTCACTATATCTTCTCTTCTTTCTTCTTCATCCATTCCCTTTTCCAGATTCTCTCTGGGTAAGGTAGTGTACCAAAGCTCTCCACCTTACTCGATCTTTCCACCACTCCTCTTCTAGTACTATATCGCTATCGACTCCCCTATTTGCAATACCGTCCACAAAAGAGCTTCATCATCTCATTCTAGGCCGTCTCCTAGGCCTCTCTGCAGTCTCTGTAGCCATGAATGTTCTCTTTGGTATTCTCTCTCCCAGCATTCTCATCATGTGTCCAAACCATTTTAGCTTTGCTATATCAATCTCTTCTTAGTTTTGCTATATCAATCTCTTCTTAGCTTTGCTATATCATTCTCTTCTTGAAGTTTTGCACACTCCCACGCTTCTCCTTATTTCCTCATTTCGTATTCTATCTTGTCTTGTCTTTCCCTGTATGCTCCTCAAGAACGTCATTTCAGCTGCTTGTATCTTACTTCGGTTCCGCTTAAGGCCGGTCTTCACTGATTAACATTTAACAACAACATGTTAAATGTTAAAAGTGTTAAATGTTAACTGGTGACACCATCAACATGTTAAATGTTACTGTTTCATTTAACATTGTGTCCACACTTAATAAACATGTTAAACTTGACTTTGTTTGTATACAGGTAGTTCATCATATCAATTTGTGGTAATACATTTAGGTGGTGTCTAGTATTTTCAAACAAGGACAATGGACTCGGATAAAGAGGATTTGGCCTTTGTTATTGCCACTGTTGCTTCTTGTTATGATTTAGAAATGCAGTTTTATTAGGCACATTTCAGCCCCTCATCCTGCTCATTGCTTCAAAAGCAAACCACTTTGAAGTATAAACTTTGTTCGCTCCCGCCCCCGACTTCCGACTTTTCTGAATTGTTTGCAATTCTCGACTGTACTGGGAGCGGATAGATGCTAGGTATTTTCGATGCACTCGTGGGAACAATTATAGATAATTCTGAGTTCCTGGAAACTGTCGGCTTTCTTCACTTTATTTCTGTATTCCTTTGATGAGGCTTCCCACAAACAAGGCCTTTCTGTTATATCATTAACTAAGTCCAGAGTAATCTCCTTGCTCCACTCCATTTCTGACTATATATGTTAGTATAGGGTAGTGCAGAGAGAAAGACACACGTGCGCGTACTATATTTGTAGCTATTAACAAAGTTAATGAGTGTTGTGGAGTGTTGCAACTATAATCCTACTTCACAAGAAGCACGTCGTTTGTGTCGTTTAGGCTATCTGTTGGTATGGAAACAGCGCGGAAGTTGCCGAAGCTGTGCCAACATCTCACGAACAATGAATTGACTTGGAGCGGAGATCATGCCAACATGTTAAAAGTGTTAACCTCAACAATCTGAGTTAACATGCAAAGTCAATTGGAAGACACAATCACAATATACATGTCAATTGTAACATGTTAAATTTAACATGTTCGTGTTCATCAGTGGAGACCGGCCTTTAGTCCACATCCAGGCTGCTGAAGCATAGGTCAGTATAGGTTTATGAGAGGACAAGTTTCACTCTATCATTAAACTTCAAATATTAGGTACATAAGAATGAAGGGACAGTGGATGCAATACGTGACTGTACAAACAACAACAAATACATGAATGTCCTTCACATCTGTAATACTGGCTACACAAAATGATTCCATGCCAAACTTGTAAGATAGTGGCCAGCTTTTTTTTTTTTAAATGATATTTGTTCGTGGCGTCGACCCCTGTGGATCTTTTGCCACTACATACACCGTATGATATAAACCTGCGTGTAATTGGAATTGCGGAAGTGCAGTGTTGAATGTGAAGAAAGGAACATTAAGGACGACACAAACACCCAATCCCCAGGCCAGGGATATTAATTATTTACAATTAAAAACCCCTGACCCGGCCGGGAATCAAACAGGGGATGGACTAGTGGCCAGCTTACATGCTATGGTAATGAGTTCTAATAGTCACCTCACAGACAATGGAAACTAAGCAAGCACCCATTTAATTCACTCCTACCAAATGTGTCATGTCGTAATTCTGAATACTAAGGCAAATATTTAATAATTAGAGCTGAGAAGTAACTGAGTAAAAGTGATCAATAGAGCCCAGATTTCCATGCATATGCATGTTTTTAAGTAAGCTAGTTACACTTCTCAAACTTTGCAAATATTCGTTTTATGGCTTAACAATTCCAAATAACTGTTCTTTTTCCCTGCATATTTGCATGTATTGGCCTTTCTATGAGAAAATTCATGCATAATGCATATTTTGAAGATTTTGGATTTAATAGCGAATATTTGGATGTTTAATTTGCATAATATGACTTTTCTTCCGACTTTCGCACATATATAATGTAAACTTGCATGATAATGGCTTTTATGAATGTTGGTTTGCAGAATTTGGGACAATTTTTCCATATTATACAGTATATTATTGAGAGACGGCAAGAATGTATTCCTGGCATCCTACATGACAACAAAAGTTAGTACATATGGTAGAGGTTCTATAATCCAATTAACCAAGCACTTTCTTATCTGTTGAGTAAATATTGACATAAACCAGAAAGCCCCACATTGATCCCTGTAATTTGTGGGAATAAGGTGTTCCAGTTATAAATTGAACCATAAATTGTGCATTACTCACTAACGGCTCATTTTTCGTCTATGTTAGACAAAGTTAGATGAAGTTTTTAAATTTGTATGTTAGACAAACAAAACAAGATTTGTTCGCACTTCTGTGATGTTGCGTTACTGAGATAACAGCTTACAAACCTTGGTTTTGGGCTGAACTCTCTTCCGTTGTTATCCTGGAATTTCTCACCCGGAACTCTCACTCGTCACACATGTTTGTTACTGCAGCAGGCAATCGTTTCTAGTTATTGAGGACATCCAAACGTGTCTGCAATCATTGCACGGAGAAGTAGCTGCGGCATCTAGAAATAAGCTGAGCAAGGTGATCCGTTCAAATCCTGATTTTAAATTCGTCAGGCTTTTACAAGAGGTACTGTGGTGAAAATGCAAAAGAAGTACAATTTGACCTCACTTTCTCCCAAATGTCTTCATTTAAGTAAGCAATTGTCAATTTTTGTGATGTAGAAGGGTCATTTTCTCTACTTAAGAATGTGCTGACAGATATACGGATGAGATTAAATCAAGACAATTCGGAGAAATTAGTTGTTCAATGTTTCAAAAGAAACTGAATTTTGAGTGCATACTTTTCAGTTTATTGTGCATGTTTTGCCATATGATAGTGCATAAATGCATGCATATTTTGAGATTTGATAGTGCATGGAAATCCGGGCTCTAGTAATCAATTACTTGTAACGATTACATTTTCAGTAATTTTTCTTAAAATCATTACTTTTTACAAAATGTAATTTTGACTTCCAAAACAACTCCTTCCGACAATCGACCTCTGCGTTTGTTGCGAATTGCAGTTTTCAGCTTGTTTACCAGCATATTACTGTAACGATCACTATTTACAGTTTCCCCCTTTTCCTGGTAATGTTCCAGGATTGGTACTTGAGAGTCCCAAAACACTGAGCATCATTTTTCCTGCAGAAGGTTGACTCTTGAATTTCTTTTTGACTGGGGATCCAGGATGCCTCCATTCCATGCTTTGACGTTTGCTCTCTGGTTTGAAGTGGTGAACCCATGTTTCATCTCCAGGGATGATCCATTTCAGAAACGTTTCACCTTCGTTAGCATGATGATCCAGTACTTGCTGACAGATTCTAACACGATTGTGCTTCTGCTCTTCATCGAGTTGTTTTGGAATCCATCTCAAACAGATTTTGTAAAAGTTAAGCCTGTTATGTATTATTTCATATGCAGAACCATGGCTAATGTTTGCCATGCCAACAGTCACTCGTCTGTTATTCAGGATCATATCACGCATTTGTTCAATAATGGCATCAGTTACGGCTGCAGATGGATGCCCGGATCCTCACCTTCACACCACAAAAAAATGGAGAACGGAATACTGTTCTTCCTTGGTGCAAACAGAGAGTGGCGTGGCCATTTTTATGTCGCAACAGCTCAAGTTGTACTGATCTGATAGCGCTGAAACGTATCACAGATGTAGAAAACTGTGTAATCTAGCGGCTGGTGAACAAACACTGCCATAGAGCCAATGTAATGACAATTAGAGCAAAATTACAGATACTTATTGACTTGCCTACATATATCACCTATTTGAGGTTAACTTTTGATCAATTTTGAACTAAAAATCAGTTTTTCTTAGACGATCGGTTGAGGAGGTAATAAACATACAAGTTACGGGATGTTTTCACCCTAAATTATTTATTTTACTCTAGAAAGTAATTGAAGCCAAGATCTGCTTCAAAATTCTAGAACATCGATTCGGCCTTGAGCCTTAGCCTACCAAAAGACCTTTGCTCACGTACAACACCACCTGAAGTTAATGCGACAGGACCTCCGAGCCATTATATTCCTGTACTAACCCTAAAAACATAAGCTGGGAAAATTTTTATGAATAATAATAATATTCACAATGTTACAACTTCAACTGGGTGTAGAACATTGGCCACCATTAGACTGCAGCTCACATAAGATTACAACCCACCCTCCCGAATGCAATCTTACAGCTACGCAACTAAGCTACAAAGTGAGTACCTTGCGTCTGTAACATATTCTGAAAAGTGACTCTTAATTTTATTTCTTGTGTGTGTCTAATTCAAATAATAATAGTAATAATAATTGTACCAGGGATACACCTTCCCCACTTATTTAAGTTGTGCGCCTTCTCCACTATGGCCTTCTCTTACAGTAATTAAGAACTCTTAAGACTCTGTAAAACTTGTTACTTTGAGGGTTAGATGACTCTGGCATCTATTTTCTAGCGATCTCTGGAGGGCTAAGCCCCAGCTAATCCACAAAGACATTTCAATTTGTTGTAGTTGGTAAACCTATTTACTTGTTCGTTTTCTTCAATGTGCCGAAGTTGTCAACTCTACCCTGCGTTCCTGCTCAATGCTGACTGCCTATCGCTTACCAGTACAGAAATTTTCCAACCAGTCAGGACTCTGATTATTGAATGGAATTCCAGCCTATCAGTTCTCTGGTTCTAAAATAGTCTAGAACTTTCCCCAGGGGATCTATTTAAGCCAAGCACATTTGGGCCGTCTCTTCTGATATTGATCTGGTTATTTGGTGCGTGCCTCGATGGAGGTTAAGAGAGAGCAAGACGCAGGGATGGCCGGCTTGAAGAAGATCCAGAACCAACAGGTATGGCAGAATAAACCTAAATAAAGAAGGCGGAGCCACTTCGGTTGAAGAGTTTATTTCAGGCGACACATGGCAAACATTTTTGGAAGTTAAATGTCGATATAAAAATGCATAAACTCTGTTTAGCAAAGGTGCATACTGTATATTAACATTTAAATGTTTACATAATGTCACACATTGTATAAAATCAGGGATTTTCTTCTGAATTTTCTTGGTGCAGAGCTGTTGTGCAGCTACGTCATGCCACCGTTTAATCAGCAATACATCAGCAGGCGTAGATTCATTGCTTTGTTCAACAAAGCGCAAAGATATCTGAAATAATGAAACAATTTCTTTTGTTACTACTGAACTGAATACTGTATACAGTAATTATATTACAGTGCTCTGATTACAGCATGTGGTACTGTATTTTAATAAACATTCAAAATCAATCTTACCTCCAATGCATTAAATCCATCATCTCCTGTAACTCTATGCTCAGAACTGCTATTGTCAAGGTTGAAGTCGTCTGCTTCAACCTTTGGCAGTAACACGGAATCCGCTATTTCTTGGTCTGTTAGATCAAGTTCAGCATCATTTGATTGTAACTACTCGTTCACCTCACACTGGATAACATTTTCGCATCCTGGAATTTGTTTCACCATCTCTTGTAGGTTGTCATCATTTTCCTCATCTTCCAAAAAAATCCCTTCATACAGTTTATTCCAGGAATTACAAAGAGTCACCGATGTGATACTTTCCCAGGATTTGGCACACCAATAAATCATATGATTCATGTTTATACACTTCAACGAATCCATAAAACTTTTACCAGAGAATTCACAATCGCTAAGAATAGATCGTACCAGAAACTCATGATAATGACGTTTGAATGCTTCCAGAACACCCTGGTCCATCGATTGAACTAAGCTCATCACATCAGAGAGCAGAAAACGAACAACAATATCACCACCTTCCAACTTTCCTGGGTGTGTTGGGGCATTGTCAATCAACAAAATTGCTTTTCTGGGCAATCCCTTAGACTTCAAAAAATATTCAACACTTGGTACAAAGTTTTGAAAGAAGCATTCTTCGAAAAATTGCAACGACACCCAGGAGCATTTTTTGAGATCTATAATAAACTGGTAAGGCAAAGGCGACAATATTTTTAAGAGCTCTAGGGTTTTTTGATTTTCCTATCCATGTTTCTGGCAGCCTAAGAGTGCCTAAAGCATTAACACATGCTAAGACCGTAATCCTCTCCTTATTCTTTTTCTGACTTACCGGGCGAGTTGGCCGTGCGCGTAGAGGCGCGCGGCTGTGAGCTTGCATCCGGGAGATAGTAGGTTCGAATCCCACTATCGGCAGCCCTGAAAATGGTTTTCCGTGGTTTCCCATTTTCACACCAGGCAAATGCTGGGGCTGTACCTTAATTAAGGCCACGGCCGCTTCCTTCCAACTCCTAGACCTTTCCTATCCCATCGTCGCCATAAGACCTATCTGTGTCGGCGCGACGTAAAGCCCCTAGAAAAAAAAAAATTTCTGACTTGGTGCAGATTTTTCTTTTATTGATGCTAATGATGTTTTTGGCAACATTTTAAAATTTAACCCTGTTTTGTCAGCGTTATATACCTGATCTTTAGTCAATCATTCGCTGATCTCTTTGAACTCTGTTTTAAAAACATCAACAGCCATTGGGTCCAGGGAAAGCTTCTCGCAACTCAGATGTAACTGACGTATGCCATATCTATTTTTAAATCTATCCAGCCATCCTGAACTAGCCTTGAAGTCCTTTCCATCATCCCCTAACTCTGTAGCCAATAATTTAGCCTTCTCTTGAATTATAGGACCGGATAACAGTATTACTTTTTCACATTGTTGTGTAAACCAAAGAAACACTGCTTCGTTTACCTTTTCATACCCACCCTCTTTCATAGTTTTGCCGTTTGGTATCTTAGAGGAATGCTTAATTAATTTAGATTTTGTCTTTACCCAATCCACCACTGTTGACATACCAACTCCATAATCTGCAACAACATTTTACAATATCGCATCATTTTCCACCTGTCTCACATCTTTGATTTTTTAAAATGCTTATAACAACTCTTTTTCATTTAGGTGACATTCAGTAAGCACACACAAAGATTGACACTGTACTTTTAACACAACTGCTTACTGTATACTGTACCATGCTACTGTATTTCAAAAGAACCCAGTGCAGATGCCTGGGACAGCATTGTTAGGATAAGAATAAGATACCATTATGAGCAGGTTGTTCACATTGCAATGGTGTAAGAAAAGCATTGGAACTACAGTACAGAACTGTGAGGCCAGTGGAACGACCTTGGGTGAAAGAAAAATATAAATGGAGAAGGGTCACTGGGCTTCTTGGAGCCTGTGCAGTGGCCTCCACAGTATGCATTAGCTATGTGATATGTGATTGAATCACAATAAAATGTTATTGTATTGAATAGGTGGACCTTGAAAGAATTTTAATTTATTGTAATCCCACTTCAATACGGAATACAATGAAATTCACAACTATAAATGCACTAGCCATGCATCTTGGTGGGTGTGCTAAGTACCAACTGATGAGCCCAACTTAGCACACGGAGGCAAAACGCTGTCAACCAGGAATGAGTTAGCTGGAAAATTTATGATGCCCAATAACGGACCATTTATATTGGTATTATAAATTTACTCATTCGGGACAAATATTTCAGGTTCCCTATGGGAACCAACATCTAAATCAGTAAACAAGATGAAACTCCCTCAACTGAAGCAACGTTAACCACAGTCTACATAATCTTCATGATGAATAATACAGTAATAATGATGATAATAATTATTCTTGTTCAACAAAAGCACATATAGCAAGAGAATTATTAACATTGACGGCTAAGAACGAGAGAGTGAAAACAAAATATTAAAATACAATTTTGCCAGAGCATTTTGGTTAAGCCGAGTTTCACTTAAGCAAAGTTCAGTTAAGCGGGTTTTGATTGTGCCAGTGTGTGTAGTGCAGGAAAGATGTCAGTGGCTTACTTTAGAATGTAATATGTAGGCTTTTCATTTTGCTTCTGCACAATCTTCGGACTCAAATTTGCATTCCCCAGTGGGAAATTAATTTAAGGTAAGGGAGCACAAGTGGTTACCCTCAGATTCCTCCCTTCCTATTTGAAATGGGTGATAACTTTTCTTAAATTCAAGATTTTGGAAATTCGTTTTCAGCCTTTAATGTGTTCCCTTTTAGCATGGGATTAGCCTCTGTTTCAATGGGCCTTAAGCCTGCTTAGGATACAGTCTTGCTCAGTAATATTCTTTCCAGAAGTGCTGGTATTTCGCCTCCTTGCCTTTTATCAATGGCTTGTATTGTTGTACCCGTTTTTCTTTTCGTTCTAATGGCCTAACAGTACAGGTAATGTGCCCCTGTATATGCAATGTGGTTTTGCAGGTAACCGTGATGAATAGTTTTGTTTTGTCAAGTAAAGCACAGAAAAATAATCCAGTTTCATCGGCATTCCAAATATTTTCCGGAGCATACCCATCTATGACTGAAGGTATTTTTTCTTGCCAGTTTTCAACAATCTCCATATTAACACTGGATGGTTCTCCGCAAATCACTCTGAAGTTGATACCATGTTGCTTTCTGAATCTTTCTGGCCAGCCATTCGAGGCTTTGAAATCTCCAATACCTAATTATGTCGCGAATTCTAACGCTTTTGCTTGTATCATTTGTCCTGACACAGAGACATTCTGACTTCTTATTTTAGCAAACCACTCTAGTGTTGCCTTGTCAATGAGAGCTCCACTACCACTTTGAAAAAGTTTAATGTGCTGTTCATTCCCATTTAAATGCCATTCTTTCAGTAGTTCCTCTTGCTTTTTCACAATTTCAGCTGCCTGTGTCTTTCCAATCTTAAACACTTCGGACAGTTTACGCACACCACACTTCTCACGTTTATGATAATCTATTACGCCTACCTTTTAAAGTTAAAAACTTCCTCGGAGCCATGTTTACACCAACTTACTAACGTAACATTGAACACATCAAAAGCCCACGAGTCAATGAAAAGTAACCTGACAATGAAGGTACGAATTCCAGCGCTGTCGAGCATGTCAGATCACACATCTTCCGGAAGTGATAGCGTAGCTTAGTGTTGCCTTCCAAGAATGTGTACAGCCTGTGCAAACAGTAAGCGAATACATACTGTACAGGTCACAAATACAGTATTTTTTGAAAAAAAAATAGTGTCCGTTAGGAGAGGTTTAATTGGAGTTTCTTGTGGCTATGGTGTGTTCGCGTCCGTAATAAAGGGTGCCCGTATAAGAGGGGTAGATTACTCATACACAACATGGCATTTAATTACGGACCTAGAAAATCGTCCTCCAATGAGGGGTGTCCGCCAGTGAGAGGTGTCCATTAAGGCTGGTTTTACTGTAATTGTTAAATCTGTGGTTTCAACATCACATCAAAACCTTCCGTTCTACAATCCTTCACTTATTTTACAGTGGACTTCCATTCTTTACCCTAGGGCTTTAGGACACAACCTTTTCCAAAAATCCCTCGAAAGGTTGTTGAAAGCATGCGATTATTATCTCTCTAAGTATCGGTAGTAGAGTGTTGGTCTCTAGACTCCTAAGTTTGCCGGTTCAACTCTACGAAGAGTAAGTGTGTGGAATAAAACATAAAAACTGATGTGCAGGCAGGCTAAATTACAGCACTGATTACGAGTGACCTTGTACGTGAGCAGTAGTCTATTGGTGGCCAAGGCTCAAGGCCCAACTGAAATTCTAGCATTTTGAATATTATCATCATTCATAGAATATTTTCTAACTTAAGTAATTAGGGTTATTAGCAGAAGAATATAATGGCTGAACAGTTCTATGCTACTGCCTACGAGTGATCTTGTGAGTGAGAGTGGTATATTAAAGGCCAAGGCTCGAAACACAATCAAAGTTGTAGCATTTTAATATTATTATTATTCATAAAATTTTTCCTAACTTATTAGGGTTAGCACAGGAATATATTGGCTCAGGAATTCTGTCGCACTGACTACAGGTGATCTTGTACATGAGCAGCGGTCTATTGTTAGGTCAAGGCCCAAGGCCAAATCGATGTTGAAGCATTTCAAAGCAGAGCCTGGCTTCAATTACTTTTTAGAGTTAAAAAAAAATGTTACGGGTAAAACATCCCTTAACTTAAAGATTTATTATATCCTCAACTGATTGTCTTAGAAAAACCTGATTTTTAGCTTCAAATTTAATAAAAGTTATCCTCTAACAGATGAAATATAACAACTCACCCATTTCTTTTCAAAATTGCAGGGTAGAAATGACTTTAAACATTAAAACAGTCTTGGATAATATAAGAGGAGATCAAAAAGTTTCCGTTCGATGGCTGCACAGTCCTGAATCAGGATGCCAATCTGGCAAAATTGCCGTGAGCAACGAGGCACTCATCCACCGACGCACCAGGTTGAAGATCACCGTGAGGTAAAACACCGTGTCCTGCTGCGTGAAGAAGTCTGTAACCTGCTGCACATAGTCGTCTGACAGGAAATGTCAAACCTTCAAGGCCGTTTTGGGGAGAGATCAGGAGTACAGGGCGGGTACTCGAGTGCCTCCCACTGCGCGACGACCTTTGTGTTATCATGAAGCAACATGATCCCTTGGCGGAGGTTTCCCGGATGTTTTGACTTAATTGCCAACCATAATTTCTCCAGTACTATTCCCCAGTTGAGGAAAGCAACGGGAAACTACCTCACTCCTCATTTCCCTAGTACGCCTCTTCAGTGAAGCCCAGGCTATTTATGACAGCTGTTGGCGGAGCTGCAGAGGATCAAACCAGTCTTCGGGCTGAATACCCAACATACAACAACATATTCCCCAGTGATGGACACACCAGGTTCCTTGAAAGCAATCCGCATTGGGCCCCGGTAATCAAAGAACACGGTGAGCAACACCTTTCCCACCGGCAGTTGGCTCTTGAACTTCTTGGAACACGGGGATGATGGATGACACCAATGCATCATCGACACTTTCGATTCCGGTTCTCAGTGGTGGCACCAGTTTTTGTCGCCTGCAACAATGCACTCCAGGAACGTGTTGCCTTCCACATTGAAATGTATCAGGTGCTGCAAACAGCCATCTGGTATGCTTTTTGTTCAGCACTGAACGCCCAGGATATCCACTGGCTGCAGACCTTCTGGTAGCCCAACTCTTGCCGGATGTGTTGCGCGCTACCGAACCTGATAACCTGATCCATTGCTAGTGCACAAATGGTTATGCGCCGGTTCGCCCTAATCACCTCCTCCACCGCCCGCTTGTTGTCTGTAATGGACGAGGCTAACCTCCCAGTTCGATCAGAGTCTTGTGTCGAAACACAACCTGCACGGAACTTGGTGCACCATTCCACAACAGTGGTTTTCGACAGACAAGCTACCCCATACACATTTTCCAATGGATGTCCACTGGTGTTTGTCCTTTGGCAGCCAAGAACAGAATAACAGCATGCTGGTCCTGTTTGGATGCATTTAGTAATAACGCCACCATATTTCACGTACCCCATTTAACGCATACACCTCAGCATGACACTAATCCCTTTGTCTACAAGTCCGTGCTTATATACCCGGGTCGGAGTCACGCTATGTTGCATACCCGCTGCAGTAATGCCTTCTAACGGAAATGTTTTGATCATACTTTATAGTTTAAATCACTTTTAAAGTAAAAAATAGTCTTAGAAAATTGTTTTTTGCATTAAAATTTATCAAAAATTATCCTCTAACCAGTGATGTATATATTAACTCACCCCCCACCTCCCCAACCTTCGACTGTTTCTTTTCGAAGTTCCAATGAAAAATGACTGTGAACGTTAAAAAACAGTTTGGGTGATACTTTAAATGGCGTTTAGAGAAAAAAATATGTTAAGGGGTAATTAACATCCCGTAACTTAAAAATGCATTCTCTCTTCAAGCAGTCATAACACAAAGCTGTTCTTGAGCTTAAAATATTTTGTTTTACTTGCTTTGCATCTTCACATAACGTTTCTACTCTTTATCCATACATTTACAAACATATAGGGTAGAGATTTTATATTTATTCATTGTTTGTAGGTTATATTATGCCTCAACACTCCTACCTCCACCTCCCCCTCCACCTCCACCTGCACGCTTTATAGTTTAAATCACTTGTAGACTAAAAAATAGGTTGGGGTGAAAACAATCCAACCGGGAGGTTCAATTCTCCGCCAGGTCGAGAAGTGAAGTATTTAAAATGAAACACAAAGCTTAAATACAAGCTCTGTGGCACCCCTGTGAGTCCATACCTACCACAACTCCCCATGAGATGTTAAAAAATAAACCACTCACACCATTTACCTCCACCCTACTCTACAAGTGCTTAAAAACCTTCCGTAGTGCCTATATGTTGTCTTATATCACCCATGCCCAAAAGTAATCAAACTCAGAGTAACAAGTTGTGAGTCCCAAAGTTAGCCACCCATAACAGTAATGTATATGCTTTAGCCATAGTCCGACTTGTTAGCTGAATGGTCAGCGTACTGCCCTTCAAGTTCAGAGAGTCCCTGGTTCGATTCCCGAGCGGATTGTGGATTTTAATCGCTTTTGATTAATTCTTCTGGCTTGGGGACTGGGTGTTTGTGTCTGTCCCTATACTCTCCTTCATATTCAGACTACACAGCAGAACCCCCAACTACCCATCCATCAAGATATTACGCACACTGAACATCAACGACTGAAATCAAGGAAACCACCCTGGCGTACAGCAATGGATCTTGAACGAAGCTCTTTTCATGTTAACAGTTCATGGAAAGCCCAGTGGGATCAGTCTTCAGTAGTGAACAAACATCTAGTTGAGAATCCTTCCAAACGAGTACAAGGATTTGATCTTCCAAGACGACAGTGGAGAATCATCAATCGAATAAGAACTGGACAAGGCAGATGTGGTTATCTGTTGCGCAAATGGGGTTGGACTAGCTCTGCAGATTGTGATTGTGGTGTCTCTTCTCAGTCAATCCACCACATTGTTGCTGACTGCCCAATTCGAGCTTTCAAAGGAATGCTAATGGACATTCACCGCACATCGGATGAAGCAGTTGATCGGGTCAAAATGCTAGACTTAGAGTTATAGTATTGTACGGACTATGACTACGCACATTTATCCTGAACTATATGCATGTGTGTACATAGATTCATCATACGATAAACAAACAAATAAATAAATAAATAAATAAATAAATAAATACACTACACTACAAAACCATCACAGAAATACGCAATAGAGATTACATCCCTCCGTATAGGGTTCACGTCAGGAGGGGCATTTGGCCGTAAAATAGGGCCAAATCCAATTGTGCGACACAGTTCATATCCACGAGCCCATTGGTGTGGGAAAAACAGTAGAACAAGAACAAGAAGGTACGAATTAGCCTTACACGACCTCTCACAAAAACTATGTATAGTCGCCATCTCGTTCTGAATTCCAAGTTCAGCTCCAATGCCCTGAGATTTTCCTCCCAAGATTTCCCTATATAAGCAATGCATACATTAGACCTTACACCGCCTCCCTAATCGTATCCAACAATTGCCTTGTTCCAAAAAATGAAGAGCCTTTCCAACATCCATGTATTTTGACGTCTTTCAATACCTTATAAAATACGACGTAATCTTCTTCGAATATACAACAGCTAAGAAGAAGCCAGCATTCAACCTACTCTTCTTCTTTATTACATCATTTAGTGCACAGTGGTCTTTTATAATATACAGCGCACCGAACTTTACATAACTTCCGCTCAGTGCTTCGTCAATTGGAAGAGTTATTATTTTTAATATATCTCTACTCAAATTCCCACATGGTATGTACCTTTAAAAAGACTGTACTTGTGTTTACATTGTTTATGTTTTTCTTCGATATTTACGCTTTAATTTACTTCAGGCTGATGATGACCTATTACTAGGTCGAAACTAGTCCCTATGTAATTTTCATTTTGTATTGAAAAGGTGGACCAATAATAATATATTATTTTACTCTATTGTAATCACAGTTCAATACGGATCTATCATTATGAAACTTATTTCTTTTAATTACTTAGCCAACCAGGCAAAACGTAAAGCCTATTTATACTTAGGTTTAAAAGTTAAAATAGCCAAATTAGGCAAGGATATCGAGTTTCTTAAACAATGTATTACGTATAATTTGACACCTAATTTTCTCAAAGGCAACTTAAAAAGATTTCGACCTTCACCTCACATTGCTAAGACCCAAATTAAAACGAACAAAATTTGGCTAAAAGAAGAAATTAAATTCCTATACAAGAAAAAATCTTTCTTAAATCATAGATTATATGAAACTCACCTCGTAGCTGCAAATTCACTTTCAAGTGTTCAATGGAATTTATTTCAATCTCTAATTGATAATAGACTTTTCAACATATTAGCTAAGAAACAGAAAACCTTGGATAAGAAACTTAGTATACTAAAAGGTTCTAAACCTAATAACACCCTTGCTACTAATAATAGAAATTCCTCTAGCACAACGATTCAATTTCATCCACCAATTATTAATTTATCCAATGTTCCTCTGAATGATGATGATAATTCAATTTTAGCCAAAGGTCCTAATCACAATTGGCCTAATCTTAATAAACTTGACAGCTCTACTACTATGATCTTAGAATCTGAACTAGCCATCAGTAAATTACCTCTCGAAAAACAGGATGAAGTTAGGTTCGAAGTTAAACGTAAAATTAACGACATTCTTAACTCAAGTATGAACCCCAACATCCCTATCGACATTAAAGAATCATTCATTGATCAAAAGCGTTTACGCGCTCTCAAAAAGAAGATTTCTGATAATAATCTTATTGTCACTAAGGCCGATAAAGGCAATACCACTGTTATAATGGAAAGAAACAATTATATTAATAAGACTAAAGAATTCTTTTCTGATAGTTCGTTCACTGTTGTTAAAAAAGACCCTACTCAAAAAATCCAACGCCTTCTTAAACAAACTCTTAAAAACACTTCATTCCTTTTAACTGAACAAGAAAAAACTAAATTTATTAGCATGAATCCAAGTCTTCCAACCGCTAAAGCCCTTCCTAAGATTCACAAACCCGGCATCCCTATCCGCCCGATCATCAATTACAGACCAAGTCCTCTTTATAATGCTTCTCAATTCATTCAAAAGTTTCTAAGAAGATATTATCATTTTTTGTCTAAAAAATCTATTAAAAATACTACAGAGTTGATCGAGAATCTTAATAACTTTCATATCCAACCTAACCATTCCCTTCACTCTTTTGACGTTGTTAATATGTATCCTAGTATTCAAACCTCTAAATTATACCCTATAATTGAAAACAATTTAGGCAAATACAGTCACCTAAGTGCTTTAGAAATACAAGACTTTATGTCTATCCTGAAATTGGTTTTAAACAATAACTATTTCACTTTCGACGGTATTATCTACCAGCAGGAAGGTTTGGCCATGGGATCGCCGGCTTCGGGTATCTTAGCTGAAATCTACTTAGATTTTTTAGAACATACTAAAATTGATAATAATAATAACTTCATTAATATTCTTTTTTGGGCTAGATATGTTGATGATACTTTGGTAATTCTAGATGAAAGCACAACAGACGCAGCTTCTACTATTATCAACCTTAATAATATCGACCCACACATAAAATTTACGCTCGAATCTGAATCTGAACAAAGAATAAATTTTTTAGACTTAACCATCATTAGGCAACTATATTCCTTAAAATTCAACATCTTCAGAAAGCCTACCCAAACTTCTTCCACTATTCATCAAGTTTCTTCTCATCCACAAATCCATAAAAGAGCGGCTTATAATAGTATGGTTCATCGAGCCTATACAGTCCCAATGTCTGAATGTGATCTTAAAAAAGAATTAAACAATATCCGTATGATCGCTAAACTCAATGGTTACAATAGTTCTTTCATTGAAAGTATTATCAATAAATACAAACATCGTCCTATAACCACTCTGAAAAAAGATAAACCAAAAATTTCTTCATTTTCTACCTTCACGTTCAATAAAGATATTTACAAGGTCACTAACGTTTTTAAAAAACATGATGTTAAAATCTCCTTCAGAACCAACAATAATAACGCTAATGTCTTACACAACTCATCATCTATTAATAGAACTGATCCATTTTCAAAATCTGGTGTATATAGATTCAAATGCAACAGCTGCAATTCTTCTTATATCGGACAAACAGGAAGAAGCTTTAAAATACGATACCTTGAACATGTCAATGCCCAAAAACACAATAAATTTTCTGCAGTTGGTCAACACATGAATGATTATAATCATAAATTTACCGACATTAAACAAGATATGACAATTCTCAAAATTATGAATAAAGGACCCCTCCTTAACATAACAGAGAATTGCTTTATAAATTTAGACCAATATTTCAATCCCAATTTCAATCTCAATGACATTTCCGATAAATCAAACATTCTTTTTGACCTGCTAATTCAACTTTTCAGACAATCAAAACCTAATATTAAAGGTCCGATTGTTCATTCTATTTTTACTACTTTTCTTAATCATTCTTCCATATTCCCACATCCCTCAGCCCCACCTTAAAAAAAAAAAAAAAACTCATAACTTTATTTTCCTTCTTTCACCTCCTCTAAAATTTTCCTTTGATCCTTACCTACCTCCGTTTCTCTCTTCAGCTAGAAAAAAAAAAAAAACCCTCATACCTTTATTTTCCTTCCTTCACCTCCTCTAAAATTTTTCCTTTGATCCTTACCTACCTCCGTTTCTCTCTTCAGCTAAAAAATAAAAATAAAAAAACCTCATACCTTTATTTTCCTTCCTTCACCTCCTCTAAAATTTTCCTTCGATCCTTACCTACCTCCGTTTCTCTCTTCAGCTAAAAAAAAAATCTCATACCTTTATTTTCCTTCCTTCACCTCTTCAAATAAATTTTCCTTTGATCCTTACCTACCTCCGTTTCTCTCTTCAGCTAAAAAAAAAAAAAAAGGGCGCGCAACAATTGCCTTGTTCCAAAAAATGAAGAGCCTTTCCAACATCCATGTATTTTGACGTCTTTCAATACCTTATAAAATACGACGTAATCTTCTTCGAATATACAACAGCTAAGAAGAAGCCAGCATTCAACCTACTCTTCTTCTTTATTACATCATTTAGTGCACAGTGGTCTTTTATAATATACAGCGCACCGAACTTTACATAACTTCCGCTCAGTGCTTCGTCAATTGGAAGAGTTATTATTTTTAATATATCTCTACTCAAATTCCCACATGGTATGTACCTTTAAAAAGACTGTACTTGTGTTTACATTGTTTATGTTTTTCTTCGATATTTACGCTTTAATTTACTTCAGGCTGATGATGACCTATTACTAGGTCGAAACTAGTCCCTATGTAATTTTCATTTTGTATTGAAAAGGTGGACCAATAATAATATATTATTTTACTCTATTGTAAACCCTGTACAGTCGCCATGTTGGAGCTCTGTTCCAAAGCCCTGATGTAGCCCTCCAAAATTATTCCTACATAAGCAATGAATACTTATTAGAACTTTTTTACACACTACTACAGTTACTATAGTAACACAGGTTATCAAACAAATCTACATACCTATAAGTAGCCAAGGCCAATGACCACGATGTTACATAGATACTAGAAGAATCAATAACCTAGTAGCCTTGCGCACAAGAAGCCTACAAACTAGTGTAGGGAAGGGCAGCTGGTTAAAAGTAAGAAACTGCCAAAACTGTCAACATTTGTCCCAGTGTATAGCAGCCGTCTTGCTCAGTAAGTCAGTTAAGGTAAGTCTGGAGTCTTACTGGCATCGAACTTGGGTCTGTAAGGTTGGCAATCCCTCTGTCAGGTTGGCATGCCTGCACACATAGCCACCTAGTTTTAAAATCACCCACCAGAGCGCAACATACGCTCCCATGTGGCATGACAGCTGTCACTCGCAGCCACACCCACTTTTGAAATCACCCTTGGACACAATTTCAAGTTTCCAGCACTTTGTAGCCACGCCCCACTCCCAGCCAATCAGGAGCCAGCTCATGCTGTGACATCAGTCATGGGACCAGCGACAACCAATCAGTGCTTAATCAATTACTCTACTAAGATACTGACTTGCATACGTATCCAGGAGAAGTAATAGTGTTTGTCGTAAAAGATGGTTAGCTATGATGGTATACTGATGTGTAGCATACTGCCAGAATAAGAGCAGGAATGTAAAGGGGATTTCATTTCAGGAATTTCCATGCCATTGAGAGTTCAGACAGTGCTATTTCTACAAGATGAGCCCATGCAAGTTGGAGTTGACAGTTGAGCACTGAAAGCAGCAATTATGAAGTGCACTGCATTGCCATAGTTACCTCCAAATGCAATATATCATCCTTTAATACAGGCTGAATGTTTAATAAAACATGTTGGCCTAATGGAATTCAATAAACTTTGACCTGTTCCTAAGCTCGTGCTAATTACTTCAGCATTTAAAACTGTACACATCATTGCGAATAAATATGAGATCTCGTAATCAATAAAAAATTAATCAGCTGCTGATAATTACATTAACAAATGTATAACACATAAGACTTGCATTAGGGCATTTCTTATATCCATCAGCTAGTAGTTAGGAAGTTATGATAATACAGAACAGAACACTAACCACACTTTTGTTCGTATTATTTAACACTGATAGTTAACAGTACACTTCAAGAATAAAACTAGGAAGACTACTTACTAGCCACTTATTAAAAATTAAAAATAATATTAGGAAAACAATAAGCAATAAAACTAACAGAGTATCACTCCAAACATTATATCACAAAGCGAGTAGAGCCACTTGGATGTAGCAGCTTTAAAATGTGGCAATGTTGGGATCGTTGCCATAGAAACAGGCCATTTTTTAGCAGCGTTATTCAAGTTTTCTCACTACTAGTGCTAAACGTCAGACTCCAACTCTTGTGGGCCCTGGTAGAGAGATGCATTGTACCCAATTTTTAGTCAAGAACTTCTTTCTTATACAGGTGGCACTTTCTTCCATTTGATTTTCACCCTGGGCTGAGAAAGAAATAGAGGAGTTTTCCTCCACATTTGAAGATTATCCTACAGGCTATATAAAACATCTAAAATAACCTCAGATAGGAAAATAACTGTGTAACATGTGTGCCATGGAAAAAGAGGAAGTTAAACAATAACTATAAACAGTACATTGTTAAGGCAATAATGATGTCACTACTATGGCAGAAACAGGAAAAATGTGGTAAAGACCGGCACGACGTGGTTTGTAGCAATTTGACCAATGATAATAGGAAGTCCCTTGAAATTCAGACCAAAAATAATGCTCAAAATAATTAAGAGCCGCAAAGTGTTTGTCACCAAGAACAAAATGGTGGCATGCAAAAAATAAAGTTAAAAAAATTAGAAACAGGGCTAGAACCCCAGAATAGCCAGTTGCAACAATAAAACAACCAGCATTACTCATTTTTAAATTCATGCTAGAAATTAACAAACGTAACTCTTCCAATGTAAAATGTTCATTCATTTCAGATCAAATTGTAAACTTTGGTAAAAATCACACAGATGGGCAGAAAATCCTTTAAAACAATGTGTAACCTGGGAAATGACTTTTATAGTTATGAATTTCATTGGGTTCCATATTGAAGTGGGATTACAGTAAATTAAAATTCTTTGAAGGTCCAGGTTAAGTGAACTGACTTGTAAATGGCAACTGCTTTGACAAAATTTCTTGCAAAACAAAAAACAACATTTGAAAACGTCAAGTACCTAATCAGTGAACTTTCAAATTGGAAGATATTAACAGCTGAACCAGCTTGCAGCAGATGCGAAGATGGGAAGGAACATCCTTGTATCAGAGGATTATACACTACTGAGTGTACGCGGCCACGGCTGGAGTGGTGAGGCGCTATAAGCATAGCAGACGATGCCCTGGATAACTCCTGCAATCTATTACTCTATTTCCAAATATGATTTAATGAGAATATAATCAATTTGATGTCTCTCTTTGCACCCAGGATTTTTCCACATTCCAATTCTGCATGTATGATGTCAGAACCA
Organism: Anabrus simplex; assembly: GCF_040414725.1. Taxonomy (NCBI): domain Eukaryota; kingdom Metazoa; phylum Arthropoda; class Insecta; order Orthoptera; family Tettigoniidae; genus Anabrus; species Anabrus simplex. Next base: position 132,338,256 of record NC_090269.1, read on the forward strand.
GATGTTCTTTGAAAAACACAATAAACATAATACAAGGACAGTTAAATTAAAAATAAACACAGGGACAGGTTAAGAACACCTTTAATTTCTTGCTAAATGGAATCTAAAAATAGGATGAAAAACTAAGATAAAAATTGATGTTTATGGCGTTCAAAGCAGTAAAACCACAGGTGAAGAGATTGAAGATATCTCTGTTATGGCTAAACATAACTATCATTATGTAATACTACTCCTGGTTCTTCAATATGGAACAACTGAGATGATTGTTGTTGGAAATACAAACAAATTTATATAAGCAATCTGAAAAATGAAAAAAAAAAAGAAAAAGAAATAAGAAATGGAAACAAGAGACACTGGATTTAACGTGGTGAATAAATTAAACTGCTCACTGAATTATCCTCCTGCCTCGATACATACAGGTACACAATCAAGTGGTGTTGATATCTGTATAAGTGCTAACAGGTAGGGCTCTGGCTACTGGAATGCTGGGCTTCATGTTGATAAGTCTCTGTTGTTCCTGTTCATTGAGAAGGAATGTGGAGTTCTTAATTATAGATTTTAAATTGCGTTGTATTCTTACGATAGGATCTTTGCTAACTATTGTATAAATTTTATCTTTAAAAAATTTATCAGTTTTTTTTAATGTAACTGTCATCCATTAATACTATGGACCCTCCTTTATCAGCTTTTGTGACTATGATGTCCTTATTTTCTATTTTAGTTCTCAAATTACGTATTAATATTTTTTGATTAGAGTCAGATTTAGCGTTAAGTTCTTTAGCTAGTGTAGGTTATACTTTGGACCTTTATTTAGGAGTTCCGTTTCTATTCCAGAAAACTGCACGTTGGTTAAATTAACAATTGTAGGTGTGTTGACATTTGAAGGACTTGTTCTTTGTTTATCTGCATTCTGTACAATGGACTGTGTTTGAGATTCTTTTAAATGTGATAATTTCTTATCTAATGTAGTCTGCTTCTTGTCCAGTAAAACCATCACTTTGTAGTTTACGTGTAATTGGAAAGAGTTCCATTCTAATGGGGGTAATGTCTGAGCTACTGTTAAATGAATTTTATATAGTTGTAAGTTCAATTGGGATTTCTTCTTGTACAGTGACCTAATTTTATTCCTTAACCATATTTCATTTACTTTGTTTTGGACTTTGTTCATACTTGGAACGGTTAAGTTCTTTCTTTGTGAAGGTTTCATAAATTTTGGGATCAGTTTTAGTTTTAAACATTGCTTCAAGAATGTTATGTCTTTAGACAACTTGCATATTTTAATTTTAAGATTGATAAACCTATCTAATTTGAATTTTGCCTGGTTGGCTACTAAGTTGCAAGTAACGCAGCATCTGGAATAATTAAATGATGGCTCCTCTTCTGAAGATGAGGCAGAAATGACCCATGCTACCTTTGACCATGATTTCTCACCAGAAGTTGCTGGGAAAAGACCCAAATTTTTCAAGCAAGGTGCGTTAAATAAATTAGTTCGAGATCTTGGTCTTACGAAGAAATCTGCTGAAGTACTTGGGTCTAACTTGGCCTAGTGAAAAAAAAAGACTTGGATGTTATTACCACAGTGGCTGAGGTAGAGGCTAACATTTCTAAACTCCCCTTTGAAGTTCAAAATGACCTCAGATTTGATATAAAACAGGTCTAAACACATAAAACAAGAATGTCTTGTTGACAAGTCCAACATACTGTTACTTCCATTTCATATCAAACTAGGACTTATCAAGCAATTCATTGAGGCTATAAACAATGAAGGCGAATGCTTCGAGTATCTGTCATCAATTCCCAGGCATCAGTAATGTCAAAATCAAAGAGGGCATCTTCACATTCCGGAATGCAGTCAAAAACTTTTTTGGCTATACAAAGGATCCAGACTACAAACAAATGGTGGACAGTATGCTTGTTTCTTTCCAAGATTTAGGCTGTAATATGAGTTCAAAGGTGATGTTACATTAACATCTGGACTATTTCCCTGAGAATTTAGGAATGCCAAGCAAAGAGCAAGGAGAAAGATTCCACAGGATTTAATGGAAAGTGAATGCAGATATCAAGGGAAATGGAACCAAAACATTCTGGCAGATTACTGACGGTTACTGAAGGGTGGCAATCCAACTACACCCCACAAAAGAAAAGCAACAAAGTAAAGTTTCTTAAAATAAGTCAAGATATACAACAAACTGTGGACCTGCAATTCTACATGTTACCAGGCTTATGAATGATAAAGTTTGGACTATTTGGCTCCATATATACAATTATTACGCTCATAAATATAACACTGTACTATAAGTGTGTTCAGATGAATAAAAATAACAAGAAAAACCGTATTTCTCACATGTGATAATAGAGCGTATTAACCCTGCATATGCAAGACAAGGTCAGCAGAAACTGGCCTATCCATGAATCCAAGAAAAACGAAGCTGTTGACCAATGTAACAGTAGAACCCATACACATAGACGGTGAACCATTGGAGTACACGTACCTGGGCCAGAACATATCATCCCACAACAATATGGAGAAAGAAATTAAAAGAAGAATTGGTCAAGCGTGGAAATATTCTGGTCCCTGAAATTCATTTTAAGGGACAAATCCCTAAAGCTAAGTATGAAGACTACAGTCCTGGAGAAGTGTGTACTACCATTAATGATTCATGGATGCCAAACCTGATCATTAACTTCGAAGCAAAGAAAAACCCTGCAAATAGCCCAACGCAGGATGGAAAGGAAAATCCTCAACATCAAGCTGAAAGACAGAATGAGGAACGAGGAAGTACGCAGAAGGACCGGTATAAGAGACGCACTCAACATAGCGGACAGATTGAAGTGGAAATGGGGAGGCCACATAGCAAGAAAGGACCACAAGAGGTGGACACACAGATTAACACTGTGGGATCCTAGAATCGGCAAGAGAAATGTAGGAAGGCAGAGGATCCTATGGCCTGATTCGTTCAAGAAAATGGCTGGTGCACAGTGGACAAGAAAAGCAAGAGACCGAGAAGAATGGAAGACCCTTGAAGAACTCCTCTAAGTGCATAAATGTAAATTAAAATTTTGTATGTGCTTAGATATAAGAACAAGAATACATAACAGACAAGATGTATAGGTTAGAAATGTATGTGCCACTAATAGGCCAGAAAAGTGCACCACATGATGCTTTCACACTCTTTAGGACTGCTCACCTAACGAGATTATCCAAGCGAAGCCCTGCTTAGCAGAAGGCCATTTGCCCTTAAGGGATTTCGAAGGTTATATTTAGATTTAGATGCAAGAGAATCTTATTATATTATTTCGATTTTGCAAAGAAACCTGACCTCAGTTCCGGATTCAGTATGCCTGAACTATAAAAGAGCCGGCCCCGTGGTGTAGGGGTAGCATGCCTGCTTCTTACCCGGAGGCCCCGGGTTCGATTCCTGGCCAGGTCAGGGATTTTTACCAGGATCTGAGGGCTGGTTCGAAGTCCACTCAGCCTTGTGATTAGAATTGAGGAGCTATCTGACTGTGAGATAGCGGCCCCGGTCTAGAAAGCCAAGAATAACGGCCGAGAGGAATCGTCGTGCTGACCACATGACACTTCGTAATCTGCAGGTCTTCGGGCTGAGCAGCAGTCGCATGGTAGGCCAAGGCCCTTCAGGGTTGTAGAGCCATGGGATTAGTTAGAACTATAAAAGATCACTATATGAACTTTATTCAATAATAATAAGGGTGTATGGCCTCCGGAGAGGCCTGGTGCGGGTCTTTTTCTCATAGACGGCCTATTAGGCGACCTGCATGTCTGTGAAGATGAGGGACCTACCTAGGATGATTTCTAATGCTGAATACGCCAGACACACTGAGCCCCCGAGCCATTGGAATTGACCGAATAAGGTTAATCGGAATCGAACCTGGGACCCTCTGAACCAAAGGTCAGTACGCTGACCATTCAACCAACAAGTCGGACACTTTATGCAATGATAAGAAAGTTTAAATTTACAGGCTATATTATACGCATTCTCGTCATTATGGCACTCATTTACCTCTGATCCACTGTCAAATGCGCTCGATCACCCTATAGTATTTTTACAAGTCATGGTGGACTGAAAGGAAGATGACCCTGAGAACAGCTACACTTTCCAAGTAAAATATTTATAGATTACATATAATAATAGCCCGCCCGGTGGCCATGATCGTTAAGGTATTGATGTCTAAATGGTCTGACACCGTGGTTAGCCAGTTGGAGTCCCGTTGGTTGAAAAAAAATTTCACCATCAGAATGTTGGCCCGCAGGGTAGGGGAGATGGTGGTATACAATTTCTAATCACTAGACTGTGGGCCAAAAGCCTGGACTGAATTTCACACCTCTCCGCAGTGCTCATATGGAGTGAGGACATATGACGCTGTGATGATGATTCATCCGTCAGATGGGGACAGTAAGCCCTGAGTAGACCCCTTGGTGCTATTTGACAGGAGTAAGCTATGTGCCGACACCGGGTTTCACTCTCTCCATCAATCATATACCACGTCATTCATTTCATCTCATTAACTCCTTTGATGAGGTTGACGTCAGGAAGGCCATCCGGTCATAAAAACCCACCACAACAGATTCATCTCACCTCATACCCATCCCCATAGAGAAACAGCACAAAGTTAAAACCATTAGACATTGGTGTATATCACAAGTAAATCTCTCGATAGAATTTTCAACCTCATCCAAGGGTTGCTCCTTAACTTGAGCAGCCTGAAACAAAGGTACACAATTTCCTATCTGTCAATCAACACTAACATTAATACAGGAAATTACTTTTCTTGATTCATGGCAGGAAGAAAAGCACTCTACTAATTACAATATAATTTGATTTCCTTCACAAACTGAAATACCTCTCACCACAGCTAACACAAGTCCCAAACGTACTCGCAGTAGTGCGCAACAAGCTCTTAAACACAACGCCGCAAGACCTCGACAACAACAGCAGTAAGTACCCATCTCACCTCCACACATGACTTCAGGCATTCCTTTAAACTCACACCGTACTTATACTAGTGTATCTTTACAGATAACAGCAGCTCCATGACACGAAAAAAGACAAGTAGGAGGTCACTACCAACAATTCATTTCAATCGAAATCAAAATTCAAGACTTTACAGGCTGTCTTAAAACTCACTAAAAATACATCAACAGTTGATCCACAACAGTACTTGACAATCTTATGATATGGGTTCTCGCCATGAACACACATGACATACACTAGTCAAATAGAACATTTTCAAGGATCATTTTAAGCAACCAAATCATCGTAGGCACAGAGGTGCAAGAATCACATGGAAACTTGAAGAAGGAACTCCGCTGAACATGAACTTTCAAATTTTAACAAGTGTTTTTACATAAATGTATCTCATATTTTAATGTGTTTAAACTTATCAAGTGTTTTATACTATGTTACGTGTATTTTAATGTTTAATGTGTTCAATGTACTTAATGTATATGCAATTTTTTAGTTTACTGTAGCCTTTCACTGCCACATTGGTCATAGATACTATTTCAACCCCATATAGACAAAACATTATGATAATACATTTTATTTCTAACCCCATTAGACATACAGATGCTCTAATTATCAATAACATCTTTGTGACATACAGCAATGTCTAATGGTTGCAACTTTGTAACATATCAGCTGATGATGGCTATTAATAGCCGAAACCGGTACTGATGTGTCTGTTCATAATAAATAAAGTATTGATAGGTGGAACATCTTTCTTGTCTATTTACGTGCATCCAATCAATACAGAAATGAAACAAATAATTATCCCCGTCAGGAAGTCGTAAAATTTAAGAAACAAGATTTTCACTTCCGGAGGTGCTCATGGCCCTGAGGTTCACTCATCCTACACCAAAAATGAGTACCAGGTTAATTCCTGGGGACAAAGGTGGCCGGGCGTAGAGCTAACCACTCTACCCCGTTAAGTGCCGAGGTTACGGATAGTGGAAGCCTTTACCTTCCACTACTCTAAGGGCCTTCATGGCCTGTACGGAGATGACTTTGCAATACTGTTGTGGTTGACAGCCAAACTTGTGACTGCAGACAGAGTTCATGAGGACCGGTAGCTCAAAATGTTGTCATAATCTCAGCTTCTTCCACAAATTCATGGGTCATTTAAGCTTAAAATTTCCCTAAATGTTTAGCAACACCATAAAGATGAAGATTTAAAGAAAAAAAAGGTTTATATGATATTCGTCAAAGCAATTTCATATTATGAGTCAAATATAAAAGGAGTTGAAACCAGGTAAATCAGTAGTTTAGTGGAACTAATTCTAGTTGTACACAATATTTTGAAAACAATTCCTTTTATTTCTTTTCCAATAGTCACTTGAATCTTATACCTCATATTATTTATAAGATTTTAAGCTGAAAATTGCTTTGACTTGGCTAACAAAAATAAAGGGCTTGAACAATTAAAATACTTACATCTGGTACTGGTATACCCAAAGCTGAAGAAAATCTCTCGATAGAGTTCTCAACCTCATCCAAGGGTTCCTCCTTAATTTGAGCAGCCTGAAACAGAGGTACAGAATTTCCTATCTGTCAATCAACACTAACATTAATACAGGAAATTACTTTTCTTGATTCATGGCAGGAAGGAAAGCACTCTACTAATTACAATATCATTTGATTTTCTTCACAAACTGAAATATTAAAAACAAATTGAATCGCTGATTAGAGAAACGTCGTTAGAACTTTTTGCAAAATGAGTTGGAAATTTTATTCGATTTTTGAAGTTGAACTCGTTATTGGATTGAGGGTATGTCTTACTTAAATGATGGCATTTTCCACGAACCATTTCATTTCATTCAATATATTTCTGTTTATACAGTTTTATGGGCTTCATCTAAAATTTATTTGGCTGACCTATGACCAGGGAATGGATCTTAATAATTTATGAAATATGTACATATATATTTAGTTATCAAAATATAGAGTTATATATGGACTTAAAATTACAAAAAATGATGACTTCTATACATTATTAAAGTTCAATGAAGTTAAACAAAGTAGGCCTACATAAAACAATGTTGCACTTCACATTCTAATACGAACCTCCTAGAACACACAATACTGTATGCTCTGTTATGAAAACAATGGATTACTTTTTTTAATGCGCTGGAAATTGGAATCTTCTATTGTATCTGAGGACAGATTTATAATGACAAACTGTGTGCAACATCAGAAGTAATGGGGGCATGTTTAGAATTCACAATGTCTCCCGCGGTTACGTCCAATGTTAACTTCAGACTTACATCTCCACACAACATTGTAGCAACCTTTCCCATTTCTTCATATCTGGGGTTCTTTGAAAGTTCAGTGTCCATCTTCATTTTTGCTATATCTGCAACTTTACCTCTTCCACAATTCAGTTGTTCCACAGTATTATTCTAAATTTTGAAACATTCAGAGCCTTTTGAATGCTTTTGTAATGACTATTAATAATCTTGACCATAGTGGCCGGTATTTGGTCCGTATTGACTTGGTCACAACAAATATATAGGAGGATGGTCCACCTAGTCAATACTAAATATTAATTATTTATATTTATTTACATAAGTCTAGTACATGTTTTGAGAATCTATATTCATTCCCTTCATCAGGTAGTCAATTCCTGTACACAAAAAGACCTAATAAAAAGGGGGGGCCCCCATTAAAAAAATCCAAAAATATTACCAATACAATTTAACATTTTAAAAATCGAAGAGTGGATGCATGGAATTGAAATCCATCTAGTCGAATACGATAAAACACAAATGAATAAAGTCGGTATGAGTTAGAATATTGAGCACTATGTTCTTGTTGTGGCATTAAATCACTGTGTACTTGATGATCCGATGATTTCTTGTAAAATTCAAACGGAGTTAAGAATAAAATAAAATATGCAAAAACTTGTTGTCATGCCGAAACCATCCATTAATGGGTGTGTTATGCAGCCAGCTGATATGAGCTTAAAATGATCTGTAAGAGGGAAAAGTAAAATAGAAACTATAATCGGAAGACTATAACATAAACAAAATGAGAATAAAACGCGTAAAATTAAAAACTTACCAATATAACGATACAAAAAGTACGTGAGGCTGTCATGTAACTATTAAGGATATATAAAAGCAGCTGAAGTTGATCAGCGACTGATTGCGGAGTTGCAGTGGGAGGCACGGTGAATGGAGGAAGGAGGGGAGAGTACAGCCCCTGTGTGCTAACGTCATACTCCCCCTCTTACGCGCTTTTCTTCCTTCTCTTTTGCTCTCTTCATAGTGTATTGGGTCGCCAATTTAAACAACTGGTTATCCTCTGCCATGTACTCGTTAAGGCTATTTTCGTTATCAAATTTTTGTAACATGTAAATTTCTACCTTCTCAAGGGTATTCATTTGTTTACCTTTGTTTAGCGGGTGTAATAGAACCATGTCCCCTACATGATGTACAGACAACTACAACACGGTTCAACCCGGAAATTAAACTAAATCTACTTTTTGTTAACTGCCTCTTACCGCTTCTACCACACGACAAAAGGCATGTACTATACAAATTAAATGAGTCATCTTAGAATATACAACTCTTCTTCAGCTTTTATCAAATATGGTGTAGCGTCCCTAAAGAGATTTTGCTATTTGTTATTTGTTTTACGTCGCACCGTCACAGATAGGTCTTATGGCAACGATGGGACAGGGAAAAGGAAGGGAGAAGGAAGCGGCCGTGGCCTGTCCCAGCATTTGCCAGGTGCAGAGATGCCAACCTTTGAAGTGGATTATCAGTAATCACCCTCCGCCCCCGAGAAGAATTTCGAGTCAAGTCCAAAGCATGCTCCTTCCTTGTCGATAATGACACCCCCTTTGCCCTTCCTTCTAGCAATCTATTCGAAAGTATACCATATTACACAATAACATTTGCACACAACCTGTCAGTTCTGTGATAAAACATTAATTGTAGCTTGTTTCTCAGGCAGCAGCTGCTTTTCAGTGTAGTTTTTCTTGAAGCATCCTTCCCACTGTGATGGCATTTTCGTCCTCTGAACCATACGCGATTCCAGTGCTAATGTGCTTAATGTAGGCCTTACTTCTTTCCAGGTACACTTAACACAGCAAATACGACATTGCTGAAGGATTTATAGTGGAGAAGGGCAGCGCCTAAGCTCCTTCATTCACAATGAATTTTACAGCGCTTGTGGTTAGCAAAGGAAGTCACGATCGAATAAGTATCGTTGCCAACTCACACGCATTGAAACGAGGACGATTGAGGAGAAAGACTCGGAAGTATTGAAAATTTTTCCTTTTATTTTTACCGTTCAAAATTATTTTTTCGTGATGTCTGTTTTTCCGTAATAATTTCCCCCTTGACCGTAATTCCGTAATCGTGAGGTGAAATCCGTAATTATTACGGACAATCCGTAATAGTTGGCACCTCTGCAGGTGTGAAAATGGGAAACCACAGAAAACCATCTTCAGGACTGCCGACAGTGGGGTTCGAACCCACTATCTTCTGGATGCAAGCTCACAGCTGCGCAACCCTAACCGCACGGCCAACTCGCCCAGTCTAGTAAAAAGAAACATTTTATCATACTTAATGCCCTGTGGCCACAGGATACCCATAACTTTATTCAACAGTTTTGCTATAGCTTCGTTACTGTACTTCTCTAGAACACTGCAGTGTAAAAGAATCAGTTTACAATAATCTTCACTTAACCAATGATTGAAGTGATTTTATTTTTTTTAGAATCTGCTTTACATTGCACTCACACAGATAGGTCTTATGACGACGATGGGATAGGAAAGGACTGAGAGTGGGAAGGAAACGACCGCGGCCTTAATTAAGGTACTGCCCCAGCGTTTGTTGGTGTGAATGAGAAACCATGGAAAACCATCTTCAGGGCTGCCGACAGTGAGGCTCTAACCCACTATCTCCTGAATACAAGCAAATAACTACATGAGCCAAACTCCACAGCCACTTGTTCGGTGATTACACGCTTAATTTCTTGTCTTATCTTCTCAACAGTTTCATCATACAAGGCTGAATAATAGGTTTTACTGTATGTTGACTCATCCAGGATAGTTTATTTCGTATATTTCTAAAAAAAAAATCCCTGAAGCTCTGATTAGTTTGAAGAGAGGGTTGTTAGCAGAGATGAGCACGGGAGAGATCGGTGCTTAACTCTGACATTACACTCAAAGTTATTAGTTGAGTCAGAAACAACTGTCACTGTTTGGAATTTCCTTGTTTGTTAGATTGTTTACTGGTTGAAATGTATCGTTGCACCAGGAACCTTCGAGCAGTGTCATGGTTCACTGACACAAATTGCAAAATAGTATTTTTGTGTCAGTTGATAAACCATCACCTTTAAATTCTGATACTTGACTCTAATTCTAAACTGGTTGACTGTGCTATGTTAGGAATATTGTAATAATATTAATGTCTTCACTGAAAACAATATACAGCTGAGCACACTGTACTTGTCGATATAGTGGTTTGTACAAGAACACTACGATCCATCTCACTGCTAATTCAAACTGTGAATGACTGGTAGCGGACTGGATGGAGGTATGAAGCAATGAAAAGGAATGCCCAAATTATGAAATAATCGAGAAACCACTGGCACACTGTCGACTGTTGAGCTGTACGCATTAAAATATTAAATGTTTAAATAACAATTGTTACCGTGTTTCTCCATTATTGAGGGAACTATTAATTTATATTTTTTAGCCAAAATATAGACTATATTGATTTTAATGGTTAAGAATATGGAACATATGTGCTAAACTCCAAAATATGGAAAATGAAAACAGCAACTTTCAACTCCATGTCATGATTCGTAAAGATAATACAAAATAGAATTAATTTTAGTTTCCTTATGCTCCAACCGGTGATAAGGAAGATGATTAGTCGAAGAATTCTATTCCATTCTAGAGGAGGCAATGTCCTTTAAAAAAAAAAAGGGGATGTAATTCTTGTCCTTGACGATTTCAATGCTAAGATAGATCTCGGTGCAGAGGATGAAATTGTTGGACAATATGGCCTTGGTGAGAGAAATACCAGAGGTGATCGTCTAATTCAGTTTTGTTCAGAACAACAGCTCTCTGTTATTAATGCCTTTTTCAAGCTACATCCCCGGCGCTTGTATACATGGACGTCTCCTGCAGATTGTGAAGGTCATATTGTCAAGAATCAGATAGACTTCATTCTCATCAAAAAGTCATCTGAAAAGATACGTGAAAGCTGTCAAAACCTACCCTGGGGCGGATGTTAACAGCGACCATAATCCCGTCATCATGGACTTAACACTTCATCTTTCATCAAGAACATACGCTCTGACAGACCTAAGCGCATTGATACAAAGAGCCTTGACAAGCCCGTATTTCGACCTCAAACAACCTTGAAGCTCAAAGAATGTATCAGAACAATAAACAACTTGGAAACAGAGGATATTGAATCACAATGGACTACACTAAAGAACATACTGATACTCAAGAGAATGACATAGGACATTCGAACAGTTCAAAAAAAACAGGCATGGATGACAGAAGATATTCTACAGCTTATGGACCAAAGACGGAAAGTGAAAAATGTGAGTAAAGTCCAATACCAAGAACTAAACCGGACAGTGAGGAGGAAGTGTAGGGAAGCAAAAGAACTATGGCTCATGGAGAGATGCAGAGAAATAGAACTTTTCCAAGAGAAACATGACTTGTTTAATTTGTAGGGAAATATCACAAGTTGAAGTGTTGGAAAGAATATGTTGAAAACCTCTTTAGCGAAGTAAGGCCAGACAAACCACCTTTTATTGGCGAATGCAGCGAAACAAGTCCAAATATAACCCAAGAGGAAGTACTGTATGCAATCAAACTCCAGAAGAATGGAAAAGCTGTAGGTCCGGACAAGATTCATACAGAAACTCACTGCTGAAGGCCATGGAAGAGGAATAGATCTGCTAACTACATTATTCAACAATATATAAATCTGGTAGAATTCCATCTGACTGGCTAAGATCTACTTTTGTCACCATACCTAAAAAGGCTAGTGCATCACATTGTGATGATTATCATATGATCAGCCTAATGTCCCATGTGCTAAAGGTATTTCTGCATATCATCTACATTCAAATCTACCTCAAATGCGAACGCCATGTTGGACACACTCAGTTTGGCTTCAGGAATGGACTGGGTACTCGCGAGGCTCTTTTTTTCTTGATGTTTTGACCCAGGGATACCTAGATATGAATATAGATGTGCACTCTTGCTCCATCGACTACCGAAAAGCTATGATTCTCATATTTTGGTCCGTATTGAACTGTACAATAAAGTCAAATAAACTTTCATATTTATTTGACTTTACCGAAAAGCTTTCGATTGCATATCTTATGAAAAACTTGTTGACATTTTAAAATCTACTGTTGTATATGTTCGTGAGCTTCGCATCATTACCCATTTGTACTGGAATCAAACAGCAGAGGTCAAAATAGAAGGAACTACTACTGAGGACATAGCTATACGAAGAGGTGTCCGCCAGGGATGTGTCTTGTCCCCACTCCTTTCCAACATCTACTCTGAAGCTGTGTTCAGAGAGGCTATGGAAGATGTTAATCTACGTATCATGATCAATGGCTATGTCATTAATAACATCCGATTTGCTGATGATACGATTAAGTTAGCCAGCAACCTTAGTGATCTTCAAATCATTATTAACAACATCGTGAGGACCAGTAAAACCTACGGTTTATCCTTGAATATTAACAAGACCAAGCTAATTGTATTCTCGAAAACAACAAAAGAGGCCTCCCTTTACAACAACAATGTAATTATTAAATTAACATTGTCCAACAAGTATCTTCCATCTATCTTGGAACTCTAGTGAACCAACATTGTGATTCAAAATATGAGATCTTATCCAGCATTGGACAAGCAAAAAATATGTTCAATACCGTGAGGGCCTTATTCACCAGCCGAGAACTCAAACTCCAGCTCAGAGTTCGAATGCTACGTTGTTATGTCTTTCCTGTCCTTCTGTATGGTTTCGAAGGGTGGACGCTCAGCCCTTTATTGGAGAAGCGGATTGAATCATTTGAAATGTACTTATACAGAAGAATACTCCGAATATCTTGGGTAGAAAACAAAACAAATGAAGAAGTCCTCAACATCTTGAAAAAGAAGAAAGAGCTTCTCCTAACCATGAAGGAGCGTAAGCTCAGCTACCTCAGGCACATCATGAGAGGTGAACGATATGAACTTCTCCAACTGATCATTCAAGGGAAGATTGATGGGGAAAGATCTGTGGGAAGACGGAGAAATTCCTGGCTGAAAGACTTGCGGTGGTGGTATGGACATACGTCGATAGAAATATTCTGTGCTGACGTTTCGCGTGTAATCATAATCAATTGGATCGCCAACCTTCGGAGGGAGACGGCGTCATAAGAAGAACAAGAAGAAATAGGTATGTTTTTACATAGAAATCTATTCCCTGTCAATGACTTTTCTCAAATCAGCAATTTAATGAATCATGTGGACACTGAGTGGTGGATTTTCATCCCAATGTTCTCTTCATTTGGTGATGAAGGTACTGATGAAGTGAAGATCTGTCCAGGGTGGTTTGCACAATTTTAAGAGCATACCTGGTGGATCCTGCAGAGCACTATACAGGACAGAGCTGTCGTGGGACTCTGTGTGTTCTTTAAAACTTGCACATTGGCTGCTTTTCTTCCTATGTTTGGAAGAGATATATCTGCTGAACCAGGCAACCACTAAATACGAGTGGATACAATGGAACCACTGATAAATTATCATGGCCTCATTTACATGGATGTCAACCTTCCTTGTATGGCCAACGATGAGCCTCAAATCCAACACCGATAGGACGTGGTTTACGCAGAAGTGGCCAAAAATCCTCTTCAAATGATAGCTTGTACAAAGTATGTCCATCATGTACTTCAAAACTCGTAAATCAGCAACGGCAGGGTCATATGGTGATCTGCCTGGACAAATTGAGACATACACCTGCAAGTTTTTGTAAGTGGAATCTTTAAAAGCTGTATGATAATTTTTCTTAACTGAATAAGGGAATGGTTTGATCCAAGCCTCTATTGTTGCCATCACATACTGACTTGAAGATAGATAAATTTGTTTTGTAATTTGTTTTCGATGGTTGTATGAACAGATTCACACTGAGTCTGTGTGTGACCTTTCATGAGAAACTTCTGCATAATTTCAGTCTTACTATCTACTGCTAATTTTAGGAGTGCGTTGGACAGAATGGTGTTTCGATTTTGATAGAAACATGCATCACAGTAAATTATTATAGGACAGTTTTCATTGTCCTTTTGGAGTACCTCGCTCATATAAGCAATAAAGGATATGAACAATGAAGCCTTCAAGCTTGATGCCATTTCATTGAATCAGTAGAAAGTAGAGTGATGAGTACCTAAGTCACAAACAGTAATATTATGAACTGTAGATTTGGTTTTGAAATTTAGAGATGGACACAACTTTACGGCTTGCAAGTCCAAGGTTAGCACGAGCCTTCCCTTCAGTAGCTAGTTGTTTGTCCTTGGATTTTTCTTTTCTAGCCAGGTCTTTCTGCTGGAAGTGTTGCACGTATTCAAACTCAGATATATTTCCAGTCTTTCCAGTCTTTCAAGAAAAGCAAACATCGGATTCGCCCTTTTTTGGCTTGTAAATGCTTATGCCCTCTTCTACTAATATGGCATCAAATATTCTTTGTGATAAAGGAATTCTTTCCTAGTCTTTTTCTTGCTTCTCATACAGACAATACAAATCCATTTTGGATTGTATGATGGGCTCCTGATACAATTTAGATGTAGACTTCCTACAATAGTGTGAACGAAGTTTTGGTACAGTGCAAAGAAAAGCGTTTAGGTGTTCATGTCCCTTGGACTGCGGTGCTTCAGCTGTTTCCGTACTTTTGTTGATCATACCACGTAAATCAATTTCATCCATCCAGTAGCAAACAGTCCATTCTTTTAACTCCCAGTGGGCTCAGGAACATCTAAGCATACATCTGTTTCTTTTACTTTTTCACTTTCAGGAAAAACATTCTGGTACACAGTTGTTGAGGTGCATCAGAAATGGTGCATTTTTAGGAGACATCGAATCCACCAAGTCTAGAACAACAACTTAATTTTTGTCCGAAGTCATCTTAATCCAGAAATTTTCAAAAATAGCCTTAAGGTCTTCTGAAATTCACTACAGTACCTTGAATTAGAATTGTTGCACTATTTCGATGAACAACTAACTCCCTTTTTCATTCTACCCAGTCTTCATTGTGAACAGTCAGGGTTCCTTGTTTTCTAAACCCCAAGTATCTATTCTGCTTCCTCGACCCAGGATCACAAGTTAAATGACTTTTTCCCTGATGCATTAAGCAGGAACATCTAGAAGCATAAGAAATATCACCGTTTTCTTCAGAAGCAAGCGGCTTTTTGGTAGCACCACGCATTGTAATAATCGTGGTCGCCACGACATTTACATAATTTAATTGCCCACCCGAATTAATTGTATATATATGTATCATGTATCATATGTAATTTTATTCATTATTAACGTCCATCATCATCATTTATGTAATTGTACGTAAGAACGAGATATAATTTTTAATTGTAATATATTACAATATTCCGTGGTAATGTCAAAACGGGTCTTGCGCTAACAGGCTACTTGGTGTTTCGCAATAGTCCAGGAAGGTTAATTTTGGATGGTTCTTGGAAACGTACGCAACAGCAAGAGGAAGCTACCTAATTTCGTTGTTGCGACGCTAAATTACCCCATATCACGTGCTCCTATCAGGGGGGCTTTTTCTGTCAAGGACAGACACTTCATCTATATATCGAGAGGGTAGTGACGTATATCGGCTCTCATTGGAACGAGATGTCATGTGACACCAAGGGAGGAAGTGGGAATCTGAAGAGGATTTATATAGATCTACACGGCGTGGTGAAGATCATTCCTCTTCATTCTGTATTCTGCATTCTGCATCCGACTCTGCTATTTGGGTGCATCGCTTACGATGTGCTTATACTCAACATTTCTTATCGGCTCTGTGAGACTTACTCAGATTATTTAGAAAGACAAGTTCAAATAATATAGAAGGACTGGATGTTTTCCGTTCTCTCTATTCAATTAACTCCGATGTGGAATTTCACATTGTAAGGCTGGTACTATGGTTTTGGTACTCAGCAAAATAGGGAGTGATAGATTCAGGGTGGAATCCATTCCATGAAGCAGATGACGAGGATGATGCTGTTGGAAGAGGGATGACAACGATCAACCACGGAAGCAGACTACGAGAAGATCAACTCCGATGAGCATGAGTTAGCCCTGTTATCGCAAGTCCACGAGTGTAGTATTGAATTGTAATCTCAGTCAGTAATTTTTAATTTTGATTAAAAACTCGTTTTTACGTAATTTCATATTTTTTTAGAATAAAACTTCTTGCTTTTTACATCGTTAGTTAAATTGACTTTTTAGTAGGTTCCCTTTGTTTTTTCATATGGTATTTAATGGTCAGTATCCTCATACCTCACGACCGGGATAGTCTCATTAAATTATGTTTATTACTTTTTATATCTAAATTCGGTTTCAAATTCAATTTAATTTCGAAGCCTGGCGCCCAGCTTGCAATTGGTTTTAATTATCTATATCGGGTGTTTGATCCGTTACATTATGACACCATAACGTGGGGCGTGAAAACCATTAAATACGATATAGGGAATGGCAAATCTGAAGATAGGGTCTGTGTTTTGTTAAGGGGCGAAAGTGCTATCAATAAATTTCAATATTTCAGTATATGTTTGATGTTAGAGAATCATGGCAGATCAAACGCAAGGTATGATGTTACGTGATGGTAGTGTGCTTAGAGGTGGTTCGTCAACTAACGCTAAAGACATGGTAGATGAGTCTCTGGAGGAGATGAGAGTAGATAAGACGGATAACCAGACTCAACATGATGACTCACAGGGTAATAAATTGGGGGGCGGAGCGGAGGTTATCCCTACCAACGAAGAAAATAGCACTGAGTTAAGAGGTTTTATAGAGTCTATGTTTAAAGAGTTAAAGGATCAGGGGAAGGAAATTAATGAAAAATTAGAGCATCAGGGGAAGGAAATTAATGAAAAATTAGAGCAGCAGGGAAAGAAAATCAATGAAAAATTAGAGCAGCAGGGGAAGGAAATTAAGGCAGACCTAGAGAAAACTAAGAAAGAGCTATGTGATGAACTTCGAGAGTACAAAGCAGAAACTGATAAGAAAATGAAGGAACATAGTAAGGAAATAAGCGAGCTGTTAAAAAAGAGTGAGAATTGTGATAAACGGTTAGAGGAACAGAATGAGAAGACTGAACAACATAAGAGAGAGGTGGATAAGAAGTTGGTAGAGCAAAAAAGCAAACTTTTAGAAGTTATTGGGAAGGAAAATAATAAAACTAGAGAGAGAGTAGAAACACAGGAAAGTGAAATTAAAGGGAGATACGAGAGAAACAAGGTAGCTGTGATGGGGTGAAGCACGGAGGAAATTACGTAAGAGAAGAAGAATTACTGAAGTTTAACGGGAGACAAACCAACCCACTGGACTTCCTTAACCTTATTCAGAAGCGGTTTGAGCGAAACATAAATGAGGAGTATATTGAATGGGAGCAGGTTTTGGAAATTATTAGCAGTGCTTTCGTGGGAGAAACGAGATCCTGGTTCGTTGTGTACTGTAACAGTATGAAAGACCTCAACGAGTTCCAGAATAAATTTAAAGAAAAATACTGGAGCGAGACAATTCAGAGTCGTGAGAGGGAAAGAGTCATTTTTGACAAGTTTAGGGCGAATGAGGGGGTATCCATGACGGAGTACTTCTTGGCTCACATCATGATATGCCAGAATTTAGCTGGGATAGCGATGGATACTGACGTAGTAAGGCTACTACTCAGGCATTTTCCTGAACGAGTAAGAACTGCAGCAGTAATGCAGAAAACTAGCACTATTCAGAAGATGGAACAGCTGCTCACTAAATTTGATGGGTTGGGAAATATGGAGAGTAGAAACGGGAACGCACAAGATTATGACCCGCAGTATGAGCGCAGCGAAAACCGTAGGCAGCCGAACTACGAAAATAGACCTCAAGGAAACCCTAGGAGTAACGGGAACCAACAACGAGCGGATCAGCAAGCAGGTGACCGACAGGCGGAGAGGAATGTGAGCACTAGCGAGACGAACGGTCAGGGCCAAGTAAGACATTTAAACTAAGTATGGGCTGTAATTCAGGGTCTGTATTTCAGCCGTATCCACCGATAACCCAAAGTTGTGTTATGGAGTTATCGTATGACCTAGATGTAAGAGATGATTTAATGTTTGAGCCACAGCAGGAATATATTAATAAACAGGAGCAAGTGGTTAATCCCATTCTTAAGTTAGAAGTATGGGGGGCGGGTGTTCAGGCACTTATTGACTCAGGTAGTCAGAGATCATGCGTTAGTTATGAGTGGTATACGAGTTTTGTACAATGAGGTATTTATGTGGAGGAAATGCCAGTTAAGAGTACGTATATCATCACTGCTGTTGGCAAGAAGTCAAAACAAGTATGTAAGCAGGTGGCATTACCTATAAGTATTGCTGGTTCTATTATGGTTCAGATATGTTTAGTTATTCCGCATCTTGTATTTAATATCATCTTGGGATGTGACTGGTTGACGTCACACTCAGCACAGTTAGATTACCAAGAAGTTGTGCTTAACTTAACGTGGAACGAGACTCATATTAAAGTCAATTTTGAGGGTGATATTCAGGGGAAACAGGGTGATCGTGCCATGGGGTGTGTTGTCAGGGTTTCACAAGCTATCGAGGAAGCTAGAGAGAGCTTCAGGGAAGAAGAAGTTAGTGAGAGCTTCGTTCTATGTCATGTGTTGGTTGATAAGGGTCAAAAGGACGCATTATGGGAAGCTGTGAGCAAGAGTTGCTTGGAGGAAGGACGGCAGGACGAGTTGTTGGCAGTGTTGCTTGAACACGTTAATGTATTTTCTGTGAAACCTGGCCTAACTCATGTGTATGAGCATTCTTTTTCTGTACTGGATAGTAGTCCTTTTAGTGGACCGAGGTATGGCATTCCACACAAGTTTTCCAAAGCAGTAGACGAGCAAATACAAAGTATGCTATCAGACGGTGTGATAGAGCCATCATGTAGTCGGAACTCTAATCCTCTTATTATTGTCCCTAAAAATGATGATTGTGTGAGGCTGTGCATCGATGGGCGTGAGATAAGAGGATACAGGGGGATCAATTAAAGTCTCAGGCGATTGAGGAGCTCATTCAGAGTTTTCATGGGAAAAGCTGGTTCTCTACGGTTGATCTCAGGAGTAGTTTCTGGCAGACACCATTGAGAAAGGAAGATAGGCATCTCACTGCTTTCAGTCATAGGTATAATTTATACCAGTTCACTCAAGTACCATATGGGACAAAAACCTCCTCCTCGGCATTGATTAGAGCATTAAATATTGCTTTAGGTCGGGACACTGGTGAGTTTGCCACGGTTTATATCGATGACCTTGTAATAGGCTCCTGCACATTTGAAGAGCACTTAGACCATTTGGAGAGGGTTTTTGTGAAGCTCGAACGCGCTGGATTTACTCTTAAACTCTCAAAATGTGTCTTTGCGAGGCGTGTGGTCACATTTTTGGGACACCGTGTGTCTGCAGCGGGAGTAACGCCTGAGAGTACGAGAATCGAGAAAATCTTGAATACCAGTACCCCAAGAAATATCAAGGAACTTAGGTCTTACATTGGGGTATGCAATTTTTTTAGACGGTTCGTACTGAGATACGCTTATTTACTTGAGCCGTTCAGGGTACTCTTAAAAATCGGCAGTAAATGGAAATGGACTGAAAATCATGATACTGCATTAAGGGATCAGAACTTGTGTAAAGAAGGAGAGACCCTTAAGCCACAGGAAGGCATATTAGTCTGTGCGTGCCTCTGCAAGGACAATGAACCTGCTCTGAAAAGATTGCGTAACTTGTTAGTAGAGCAATCAAAAGACGAATATCAGGAACCATTGTCTGTACTTCTGGAAAGTGAGCAAGCTACGGTGACATGCGGTCGACACACGTATAAATTAGTCAACGGGTTTTTAGCTAGACAGTGTAGCGAAGACAAATGGGCAATATGTGTACCCAAATCGCTCCGTGTTCTATTGGTATGGTTTATCCACTGTGAATTAGGGCATTACGGTGCAAGTAAAGTTCTATATGAGATCCAGCAGAACTTTATCTGGGACAAGATGGGCAGAGAAATCAGGAAAATTCTGGCCACTTGTGACTTGTGTCAGCGGAGCAAAATTCCGAACCGCTACCTGGAGGGGCCACGTCAAACGGTAGTTTCTAAAACAACGGGAGACTTGGTATGTGTGGATTTATTTGGGCCCCTTGTTAAAGGACAATTCGGCTTTCAGTACGTTTTTGTCATGATTGATGCGTTCTTGAAGTTGGTCAGATTGTACGCTATGAGGAAAGCAACAGGGAAAGCTTGTAGCCGTATAATCCAGGAGAAGTACATACCTGAACTTGGTACTCCTTGTCGCATACTTTCTGATAGCAGACCACAGTTTACTTCGAGAAAATGGAAGTCAGTTATGAAAGATTTAGGAATTACTCATGTTCAGTCATCTGTTAGAAATCCTCAAGGTAACATGAGTGAACGGGTCATGAGTGAATTAGCCTGTATGTTTAGAGCTCTGGTACATGAAAAGCATTCTGCCTGGGTGGGGCAACTATCGCTCATCGAGACATGGATTAATGCTGTCCAACACGATAGTACCAGACTCACACCTCTACAGGTTCATTTCGGTAGGAAACCCCAGAATGAACTGGTGAGGGTATTAGGCATTACTGAGGAACATCAGCGGGACGCCGAATTTTACGTGAGACTGGCCAGGGAAAATATAGTAAAATCTGGCGAGGCGCATAAGAAACAGCAGAAACACAGGGTATTGGATGAGTTTGAAGTAGGTGACCTTGTGCTTTTAAGAGCACCCATGCAGTCGTGCAGTGAGGAAAAAGTCATCAAGAAGTTCTTTCTTTTCTATCAGGGGCCGTACAGTATTCATAAGAGGTTGGGACCTTGTGCCTATAATCTAGCTGACAGGGAAAATGTTTTACTTGGGTCCTACAACATTCGTAGTTTGCGGAGGTATGTGACAAGCGAAGGTGAGCATATGGAATGTAGATAACGGGAAGTCAGCCTGGTTACTGTTTCGAGGTGTTGGTGTGTTTGTGTATCAGCTGTGTGTATGTAAGAAGTGGATTTTCCGGGTTATGTCTGTAGACATGTGGGGGGCGTGGTGTGTTGTCTGGAGTGAGCTCACTGTACTGCTGCGCACGTAATGTCAATAGGCGTGTATGTGATGCCATGGTTTTTTGTAAATGTAAAAGAATTCAGACTTGCCCAATAGAAAGACCTACGTAAAAAAAAGTTTGTTATTGCAAAATAGAGTTATCGCAGGTGAATATGTGCCATGAGAAGACTTGCGGTAGCACGGTTATATGTTCCAACGGCGTGTGGGTGAACGTGTGTAACAGTGCTTGTAGGGTCATGTGTGGGAATACACTTGGTATTGGATGACATCAGGTGAAATGATGATCTCACATATGGAATAGCGTGTGGTTGCGCTATATGTTGTTGTGCCATTTTAATCTGGTGAAGACAATCTTAAAACTGATGAACGCTTCAGTGTGAAGAAATCAGAGATGTGTATAGTGGTATTTTTTAGGTATTTTTTTTGTAATTGTGTAATGTGTGAATTTTTTATGGAAGTTGAAGGACAGTTGAACACTCGAGAGCGTGGAGGCTGAAATATATGTATACATAGTTGGCATGTTAAAGTCGAGAGGAGTGTAAATTTGACAAACTGTGAATGATGATTCGATGTATGACAAACCAGTATATTTCCTATGTTGTGTATAAATAGGTTGTGAGTGATTCCGACATTATGTGTTCCGCATGTCAGAATCAGGGGGGCGAATGTAATAATCGTGGTCGCCATGACATTTACATAATTTGATTGCCCACCCGAATTAATTGTATATATATGTATCATGTATCATATGTAATTTTATTCATTATTAACGTCCATCATCATTATTTATGTAATTGTACGTAAGAACGAGATATACTTTTTAATTGTAATATATTACAATATTCCGTGGTAATGTCAAAACAGGTCTTGCGCTAACAGGCTACTTGGTGTTTCGCAATAGTCCAGGAAGGTTAATTTTGGATGGTTCTTGGAAATGTACGCAACAGCAAGAGGAAGCTACCTAATTTTGTTGTTGCGACGCTAAATTACCCCATATCACGTGCTCCTATCAGGGGGGCTTTTTCTGTCAAGGACAGACACTTCATCTATATATCGAGAGGGTAGTGACGTATATCGGCTCTCATTGGAACAAGATGTCATGTGACACCAAGGGAGGAAGTGGGAATCTGAAGAGGATTTATATAGATCTACACGGCGTGGTGAAGATCATTCCTCTTCATTCTGTATTCTGCATCCGACTCTGCTATTTGGGTGCATCGCTTACGATGTGCTTATACTCAACATTTCTTATCGGCTCTGTGAGACTTACTCAGATTATTTAGAAAGACAAGTTCAAATAATATAGAAGGACTGGATGTTTTCCGTTCTCTCTATTCAATTAATTCCGATGTGGAATTTCACATTGTAAGGCTGGTACTATGGTTTTGGTACTCAGCAAAATAGGGAGTGATAGACTCAGGGTGGAATCCATTCCATGAAGCAGATGACAAGGATGATGCTGTTGGAAGAGGGACGACAATGATCAACCACGGAAGCAGACTACAAGAAGATCAACTCCGGTGAGCATGAGTTAGCCCTGTTATCGCAAGTCCACGAGTGTAGTATTGAATTGTAATCTCAGTCAGTAATTTTTAATTTTGATAAACTCGTTTTTACGTAATTTCATATTTTTTAGAATAAAACTTTTTGCTTTTTACATCGTTAGTTAAACTGACTTTTTAGTAGGTTCCCTTTGTTTTTCCATATGGTATTTAATGGTCAGTATCCTCATACCTCACGACCGGGATAGTCTCATTGAATTATGTTTATTACTTTTTATATCTAAATTCGGTTTCAAATTCAATTTAATTTCGAAGCCTGGCGCCCAGCTTGCAATTGGTTTTAATTATCTATATCGGGTGTATGATCCGTTACAGCATGTCGGAGTTTGCATCACCTGTGACATGCAACTAATTGGACTAATCACAGATATTGGAATTTTCACCCGCGTGGCAGGAAGATCCAGAGAAATCATTAATCCTGCTTCAGAAAGTTCGATGAAATCTGTTGTCTGACTGCTTTCAATCTTGCATTAAAAACTGGCAGACTCTTGTAAAGATTTGTGAAAGAGGTAAGATTCAAGATTCCATTAAGAGAAAGATTGGTGACCTTCAAATAAAGCGAAATGCTGAAGACGTTTTAAATGTTTAAGACCAATAGCACTGGATGCTGATGTAACCCAGACAAGTTACTGTACTATTGGACAAACAGTGAAAGTGTGGGGAAAAAAACTGAAGTATGACTTGGAGAAATTACAAGTGTTAAAGAAATCTTCATTCAATTAATGCGACATACACTAAGATGTTTGAAAAATGTAATTATGAAGCATTGGGTGCACCACATTATCTGGCTTTCATTGCTCATTCAGTATTATACAACTCAGAATATGTTTTACATCCATCTGAGCATGAAAGTGCATTTCAATTCACCCATGAAAAATATAAGGGAACTTAATTAACTTTATTTCTATCAATACTTCCGCACCTGAGAGGCAAAAGGGTGTATGTCCATTTTTTGTGATTCTAAGTTAGGGCCATTTTGTGTTCGGTATAATCGACCGCATCTATGGAATAAATCATTATTTATGAGTTTCATGTCCGTATCGACTGATTACATGTATATAGATAAGAAAAAAATTCCACCTATCAATACTGTTTATTGTAAATATAAAAGACAAAGACACCTCCGTACAGGCCATGAAGGCCCTTTGAGGAGTGGAAGAGGCTTCCTCCATTGTTAACCGTGGCACGTGATGGGGTAGAGTGGTTAGCTCCACGCCCGGCTGCCTTTGGCCCCAAGAATTAACCTGGTACTCATTTTTGGTGTAGGCTGAGTGAACCTCAGGGCCATATGCACCTCCAGAAGTGGAAATTTTGTTTCTTAAATTTTTACAACTTTCTGACAGGGATTCGAACCCACGTCCTTCCGGGCGAACCGAGCACGCCTTTACCGCCTCGGCCAGGCAGGCCCTTACTGTAAATATAGACTTACATAAGTACCGGTTTCGACCCTATTTGGTCATTATCAGCTGACAAATCATGATATTACATCTATTAGGCATTGGTTTGTATTACTTATCTAAAAATATGTTGTCATCCATTAGCACATCCGGATGTCTAATGGGGATATGAGTTGAATGTTATCGTCATTTCATTTGTAAGTCTGTGAAAGTAAAATAGTTTTTGAGGTTTAAATATGGTTGTAAAAACTTAACCTAAGCTTAAAAACTAATTGTACGTACACATTAAACATATTAAAAACACTAAAAACATGCATGTAAAACACTTGATGGATTTATAAGTTCATGTCCTGCGTATTCCTTCTTCAGACTTCAATGTTAACGAGTCTTGTGAGCATAATATATTTACGTTGGTTGATTTTGTGCTCCTAAACAGTGGTATAGGTTTTTGAAAATGTTCTATTGGACTAAAAGATGTCTTCATGTATACTTACAATAAAAATACATGTCATTAAATAATCCAATATTGTGGACAAAGACAATATGTGGTTCAGCTGTAAACTTGTTCTTAAAAGTTTGAAGCAGATGATGAAGTCTTGGTTTTATGGATTTGATTGAATTACGATTTTTGGTGGTAACTCCTTCCTTGTCTATATTTGTGTACTGGTGCTACGGTTATCTGTGGAAGATAAACTGATACGAGTAAAGTGTTGTAAGTTTGAAGGAATACCTAAGGTTGTGTGCGAATATGAATTTGTACTTACTGCTGTTGTTGTGGATGGGTGACGTTCTGTTTGAGAGCTTGCTGCGTACTGCTACGTGTTCGCCTTGGACTTATGTTTGCTGTAGTGAGGTGGCGGCGGTGGTGATTATTGTTTTAAGAGGAAGTACAACTAGGCAACCATCCTCTATATAGCACTAATCAGAGGGAACATATGGAAGGGGTCTGACACTTCGAAAAATGAAGGTATCGGCCAAAGGAAGACAAGGGCCCACAAAGGGAATGAAAGTGAAAGACTCCCTAGGCCTCCATACGTAATACCGTTGGGGTCTGAAAAGAACAAGTGTTGACCAAGGGAGGTCAGAAAGGATAGATGAAAGTGAGGAGCCTGTCACAAGTAAGTGGAAGCAATACCAGGACTGAGCTGAGAGCCCCGTGGTCGCCAACCCACGCTCCAAAGTTCAGAGCCCCTGAGGCCCCTTTTAGTTGCCTCTTGCAACAGGCAGGGAATACCAAGGGTATTATTCTACTGCCCCCACCCATACGGCGACACTGTAGTGAGGATTATGGATGGAGGGGTAGGGAGAGTGGCTATTGTGGGGATAGGGGTGTTTTTAGGGCGGGAATAACTTTATTATAGATGATATTGGTTTTATCTGTAATGTCATTTATACTGTAATTAGGATTAGCGTATTGGTCTAGGGAAATGTAGAAATCTTCTGTTATGTTAAGCAGGGGGCCCTTAGAATTTATGTTAATATTTTCATATCGTTCTCAATGTTTGTAAACCTGTGTTTGAATTCTTCGATATGCTGACCTATTGATGAAGAGTGATTATGTTTTATTGCGTTTAAATGTTCGCTGTAGCGGATTATGAAGTTTCTGCCTGTACGTCCAATATAACTTGCTTCACAATTGTTGCATTTGATGCGGTAAACTCCTGATTGGTTGTATTTATTGTTGTTGCCGACTGTCTTGGCGTTATGTATAATACTGGTGCTGTTGTGCGTGGTTTTAAATGTTATTTTCAGGTTGTACATTAGTTATGGGGTGTGTGTATTGTCGAAGGTAAATAAGGCGTAATCTTTCTTGGGTTTGTCTATTTTTCTTAATTTGGTTTTGGGCTAGAATTATACTTTGTGAATGATTTTATTGACCATTTCTTTACTGTATCCATTGTATTTAGCTATATCGTGAATTAGTTGTAGTTCATTATTTAGATCTTCTTTTGTCATTGATATGTTGAAGGCTCTGTATACCATACTGTAATAAGCTACTCTTATGTGTGTTGGGGTGGATGGAATCAATTTTTATGGTATTTGGGGTATGTGTGGATTTTCTGTAGATTTTGTAAGATAAATGGTTTTCATGTCTGGTTATCGTTAGGTCCAAGTAATTTAAGGTGCAATTGTTTTCGATCTCTTTAGTGAATATTATCTGTGGGTCCAATGTGTTGAGTTTGTCTAATATGGTATTTGCGTCGGTGGATCTGTTTGTCGATGATTACAAAAATATCGTCAACAAATCTGCACCCGAAGAATATGTTTTCTAGTTTACTGATTGATGTGTATTCTAGGTGATCTATATAAGTTTCAGCTAGTATCCCAGAGGCAGGAGGTCCCATAGGTAGGCCCTGTTGCTGGTATACGGTATCAAAGAATTTAAAATTATTATTATTGATGGCAAATTCAAGTAGTTTCATGAATTCTTCTATTTCTAGAGTGCTCAAATTGCTGTAGTTTTTTAGGTTGGATTTGATTACTTCTACTGTTTGTTTAGTGAGAATATTTGGATACATGTTTGTTATATCAAATGAAGCAAGAGTATGGTGTTGTTCAATCTTTAATTCTTTAGTTCTATTGCAAAAATCTATTGAGTAATGCTTTTTAAGGAATTTCTGTATGAATTGCAAAAGTTTATAGGTTGGGCTAGCTCTGTAATTTATGACTGGTCTCATTGGTATGTTTTCTTTATGTATTTTAGGGTAGGCCTTAGCATTACATGTGGTAAATATCATTTTTGATCCATATTGATGATATTTGATTGGAATAATAACAATCACATGAGGGACACAGGACATAATTCACTACAATAGAACAAGACCTTCATATCTTCAAAAGAGTCAAAGAAAGTAAACTCATAACAGAATATGAAAATTTATTAATTTTCCTTGACCAGCATTTAACAAAGATAAGAACTTAAACAACATTATTGATAAAAAAAAAGCCCCTTGTACGAACAGATTTTATTTCTATTACAAGAATCAATTCCCCTCACCAATATATTCTTTAAAATTTTCAACCTCAAATCAATAAGCATTCCCACCTCCTCTACAACTAATACAGTCCCCTCCCTTCCCCTCACCGCCAGTACCTCTAATTCAAATGCAACCAATAGACCCTAGCCACACCCACTCTAATATCGCTCCCTCCAACGGCATCTCACCGTTACAATACGCGCAGCAATACACTTTCCTCTTTCTCTCCCACCAATAGCAGCTCCCCTCCAAGTACTACAAACAAGCCCATAGTCACGCCTTCACAAAAAGATCCCCCTCCAACACAAACCTACAGCTATAACACTCGTAGTAAGAAGTCAACAGTCATCGATAACTTTTAGCTCAAACGTAACAAGTTACCCTCACCATTGTCAAATGCTAAGTGTACACGATTTAAACATTTTATTATGATTTTTTCACACAATTAACACCATACTTCTGGTTTCCTTTTACAGATTCAACTGTCACATAGCCTTTTGACTAGATTGTCAATAAACCCATATTCTTAACGTTTTAGCATTGCATCAAATTGAGATGGTCCATAGAGGTTCAATTTAAACATCGTTCATCGATCTTCAACTATAACTTCGTATTTTTTCATCAAAGTGAGCCACAACTTCACCATATGCCAATGACTTTCGACTTTTATCTCATGTAAACAAATAATTACAGGTCACTTGACTATCCTTCGACATTATTTTATTCAACATTATTTTTTGAATAATACGATTTTATTAAAATTATAAAATCCTTTTAATAACAACCACCTACTCAATACAATACATTACTCATTGAATTATAAAATAATCATGAGGTGTCTTAAATAATGGAACATGTTTCGTTCGACATAGCGAACATCATCAGCCTTAATTTACAAAGATTAGGTCAAGGCCCTGAGCTGAATGATAAAAATTGTTAAAAAGAGTGACAATGCCATAATAAAAAGTAAAATGATAACATCAGACTTGAAATTGTAACAATATGTACAGATTAAAAGCAAGTATTTGTAGTGGAATACATTGAACGATGGTAGTCTGTAAAGTTAAAACAAACATGAGGTTGTTAAAGTAAAAAGATATAGATATAGTGGATCTTAAAATATATGTCAATGCGTGAAGCGTGGATTAATTATTGACTATGGAGTTCTTAAATTGAGCAAAACAAAAGTTGAAATAGAGTTTATTGAATAGTACGAGTCAAACTGAACCAGTTAAAAGGCGCATGGCGACGAAACTAAGGTTAAAATGACGTGAACTTCAGTAGTTAGGAATTCTGTAGGAGAGCCAACACAATGCCAGAAGGAAATACAAGTTGAACTAGTCCGTATTTACACGCTAGCAGTAAAATTAATCGTATACAACGTAGGACACCAATGTGGACTCGTTAAAGAGTAACTATAAACTTGAAAGTAGGAAGAGTTCCAGCAAACCAGAGATGGATGGAGCAGATTATGGCACAATTGGAGTTAGAAATCTGGAATGAAAGAAAAGGGGAGAAAAAATAAAGTTATGTTATAATGAAAAGAAAAGAAAAAAAAAATGAAGAAGGAGGCTTACCCTTGGGAGTAGTGTTAGGTGTTCGCTAACGTTGGCTGCGTGAATCAAACTGGTGAGTAACCTTATTGCTGCTTCTAGTGTTGTATGTATGTATACGTAGAGGCGGGGAGTGAGTCATGTGAGGAGGAGGGGTGACCGATTCCTTGGGCGGGTCGGGTATTCGTGGAGGGGGTGTCGCATGAGAGGGCAGTAGAGTAGTAGTAGTAGAGTAGCCACAGTGTGCTAACATCCCTTAATGAGCTTGACAATGATGTCAAAAGTCACTAAGGAAGACGAGATCAATGGTTCTCTAAACTTTTTGGATTTAAACGTTTCAAGAGATAATAATAAGTTCATTTTTCAAATATTTAGAAAGCCTTCTTGTGCTCCCATCACTATAATAAACGATTCCTTACATCCGCAATAACTTTTGTAGTGATGTTGAAAATGCCTGCATCAGAATTAGCAAAGACTAAATGGTGATGGAATTTCGAACAAAGGTTGCAGTTCCATAAGACTGATGATAAGTAGCTCCCAGTAACTTGTATCCAGGAATGTTTCCTCTTGAACGAAGCTGAGATTGATCAGAGGCATGAGTTTCCTGAATGCATATTACATCAACATTATTTTCCAATGCCAGTTTGGAAAGGTAGTCACTTTTAGATCTACTGATTCCTTCGATGTTGATTTGAAGGACTCTCAGAACAGTTCCCAAGGGCTTTCCAGATTGGCTCTGAAAAGAGCTAGTATCGTTCGTTTCGTGTACCATTAGCCAGGAGATCACAAGTGATAGTCTGGTGTGAAAATGGGAAACCATGGAAAACCATCTTCAGGGCTGCCGACAGTGGGGTTCGAACCTACTATCTCCCAAATACTGGATACTGACCGGACTTCAGCGACTGCAGCTATCCAGCTCGGTCCTGCCTTTTTTTCTGTGACCCCTAACATTACTTACAGCGCCATAATTTTGCCTAGTGGCAAAACTTGGAACTAATCATTTTTGTGGCATAATTCGAGAGTGCATTCCTTAGTTAGCATATCTACAAAATTTCAGACTCCTACGATCTTTACAACCCGTGCTGTACTGCGCTGAATACCATAACTTTAATTGAGGACACCTGGTATGATATATAACTCCCCAGCTACATTCCGCCAATATTCAGGCAGGTTGTTTGAATTGGGACACAGTATTAATCCCATCTAATGGAGATGAGTGGCAGCAGAAGAGAGAAATCACCTAACGATGGTTAATGTAATGTTATCGTTGATCAGTTTTACGAGCTTTTGATATTGTAGCTTTCACATTTATTTTTCTTCCAACTCTGTGATATTAGGGCATCTAATGTAAAGGGAGCCCCTTCTCCTTTCACAGCTCCCTCCCTCTAAATTCATGAATTCTATTATCATAGTCGGTATGGTAAAACTGTATAAGCCGGGCTGAGTGGCTCAGACGGTTAAGGCGCTGGCCTTCTAACCCCAACATGGAACGTTCGATCCTGGCTCAGTCCAGTGGTATTTGAAGGTGCTCAAATACGACAGCCTCGTGTCGATAGATTTACTGACACGTAAAAGAACTCCTGCGGGATTAAATTCCGGCACCTCGGAGTCTCCGAAGACCGTAAAAGTAGTCAGTGGGACGTAAAGCAAATAATATTATTATTAAAACTGTATAAACCGGGCGAGTTGGTAGTGTGGTTAGAGGCGCGCGGCAGTGAGCTTGTATCCGGGAGATAGTGTGTTCGAATCCCACTATCAGCAGCCCTGAAGATTTGTTTTTTTGTTTTTTTGTGGTTTCTCATTTTCACACCAGGCAGCTTCCTTCCAACTTCTAGGCCTTTCCTATCCCATCGTCGCCATAAGACCTATTTGTGTCAGTGCGACGTAAAGCCGCTAGCAGAAAAAAAACCTATATAAGACATAAATGACAGGAACTTGGATTCTCTATAACTTCTGTTATGAAATAATTTTCGATAGAACCACAAACATAACTACCATTTCATCCAGCATGAATAAAAATTATTTACACCATAGACTGTGGTACCTCATTTTCAGGTTTTACGTACTGAATTTCATTAAATTCTGTTCACCCATTTTCTCATAGTTCGGCGTTGATATGGACTTAGGCAACAAAATTGAAATTCATAAATATCTCTGTTATCATAGCCGGTACGGTAAATATAAATTTAATTCTATATAATTTTAGTTATGTAGTATTTGTCAATAGGACCACTAATAAACTTTTGAGAATTAAATTTTAGACCTACCTCCAAACTATGATTTTACTCAAGATGAATAACATTATTTATAGCCAAGATTGTACTGCCTCATTTCAAGACTTCACATATCGATTTTCATTAAATTCTCCTCAGTCATTTTCTCGTGATGCCAGTACATACATATATACATTCATACATACATACAGAAATGATGTAGATGTTGATTCCCCAACTGATGAGCCTAACTTAGCACACGAGGGCGAAACGCAGGCAACCAAGAATGAGTTAGCTGGAAAATTTATAATGTCCAATAACGGACCATTATATTGGTACATACAGAAATGACGGAAAATTAAAAAGTACATTTTCTTGTTTCCGTGAAACACAATAATACAGAAATACCACTCTTTTTTTTAATCTGAGCAATGTGCAGATAAAACTCTTATAAATAAATGTAACCACTACTGTGTGTTTCTGTGGTGGTTGGTAGTGCAGTGTCCTGTCGGACTATGAAGAGGAAAGTGTTGGGACAAACATGAACACTCAGTCCCCTAGCCAGAAGAATTAATCAGACGCGATTAAAATCCCCGACCAATCCGGGAATCGAACACAGGACAGCCTCCAAACCGAAGGCCTCAATGCTGACCATTTAGCTAACGAGTCTGACTTAGCGTGGCTTATTAAGATGGTATCTAATATCATAGCTGTTTCTTCATTAAGACAAAAAGGCAGTCATAGTTGGAAGTATTTTCAATCAAGAAAACATTGGTTTAACCAATGAACCAAGATGGTCACAGAAAAAGCTCAAATTTTATGACATGTATATGTCTTTGGCACATTTGCTTTGGTTTCTAATTTTTTGCAGTGTTCTCTTTCTTTAAATCTCTGGTACTACTTATTACAAATAACATAAGTATAATTACACCTCTAAGTATGACGATTTACAAGATCAGGACTTACCATTGTAGAATCTCTTATATTCATTATATGAAGCAGCTTCTATTACAGAACACTATGCTTACAAAAGCTTAAAACTCATGGTTAGGGCTCAATGCTGTTTCACACGGTTTGGAGATTTGTGGTGCAAATAGATCTGAAAAGAAAGAAAGGCTTTAAGTTTGTTAGTAAGTGAAATACTGTACATTCCCAGATTTTGAAGATTTAACTCTTGCACAATGCATTCCAATTTACTGCCATAGGCAGCAATACCTTAAATACTTAACACAATAATACATTGGGCACCATGTAAATGAGGTTTAATATTTTTCTGCCAATTGATAATAAACACAAACCTTATTAGAATAGTCATGACTCAAATCTGAGGAAAATAGCACTGTTTCATGTTTCAAATGCAAGTACAGTACTTGCAAGTACTGCAGCAGGATAAGCAAAAATAGATAACATCACAGTACTTACATGCTGTAGAGTAATATAATCAAGGAAAATATAAGTTCATTTTTGCTTACGTATTCCTCATTTCTTAAATTTAACAATAATACCTGTCATACACTATTTAATACTGCTGCTGGGGAAAAAAGTGTCACATCCAGCAGGGATAGGATTTTCTGGTGAATGACAGAAACATAGCAGCTTTTGTATGTACATGCTTTTATGAGAAACCAACTGTAGTACCTATCGTTGATGGGATAATTACTTAACGTTTGCTCAATGACATTTTTATTGACCCGTCAAATTGTTCCCCAGATTCTGAGGAACATAACTGGGCATACTTCTCCCTATCAGCAGCTTATGGTGACATACAAGCTTCCTTGTTCTCTGTCGCACTTTACATACATACTTACATAAATATCATTATAGGACTGTTATGCCTTTCAGCGTTCAGTCTGCAAGCCTCTGCGAATTTACTAAACGTCGCCACAATCCTCGATTTGCAACTAGTGTTGTGGCCTCATTTAGTTCTATACCTCTTATCGTTAAATCGTTAGAAATCGAGTCTAAGCGTCGTCGTCTTGGTCTACCTCTACTTCTCTTACCCTCCATAACAGAGTCCATTATTCTCCTAGGTAACCTATCCTCCTCCATTCGCCTCACATGACCCCACCACCGAAGCCGGTTTATGCGTACAGCTTCATCCATCAAGTTCATTCCTCAATTAGCCTTTATCACCTCATTCCAAGTACCCTACTGCCATTGTTCCCACCTGTTTGTACCAGCAATCATTCTTGCTACTTTCATGTCTGTTACTTCTAACTTATGAATAAGATATCCTGAGTCCACCCAGCTTTTGCTCCCGTAAAGCAAAGTTGGTCTGAAAACAGACCGATGTAAAGATAGCTTCATCTGGGAGCTGACTTCCTTACAGAATACTGCTGATCGCAACTGCGAGGGGGTCACTGCATTAGCTTTACGACACCTTGATTCAATCTCACTTACTATATTAGCATCCTGGGAGAACACACAACCTAAATACTTGAAATTATCGACCTGTTCTAGCTTTGTATCACCAATCTGACATTCAATTCTGTTGAATTTCTTACCTACTGACATCAATTTAGTCTTCAAGAGGCTCATTTTCATACCATACTCTTTGCACCTCTTTTCAGGTTCCAAGATATTACACTGCAGGCTTGCGGCACAATCTGCCATTAAGACCAAGTCGTCAGCATAGGCCAGACTGCTTACTACATTTCCACCTAACTGAATCCCTCCCTGCCATTTTATACCTTTCAGCAGATGATCCATGTATATTACGAACAGCAAAGGTGAAAGATTGCAGCCTTGTCTAACCCCTGTAAGTACCCTGAACCAAGAACTCATTCTACCATCAATTCTCACTGAAGCCCAATTGTCAACATAAATGCCTTTGATTGATGTTAATAATCTACCTTTAATTCATAGTCCCCCAGTATAGGAACATCTTTTCCCTCGGTACCCTGTCATATGCTTTCTCTACATCTACGAAACATAAACACAACTGCCTATTCCTCTTGTAGCATTTTTCAATTACCTGGTGCATACTGAAAATTTGATCCTGACAGCCTCTCTGTGGTTTGAAACCACACTGGTTTTCATCCAACTTTCTCTGAACGACTGATTGCACCCTCCCTTCCAAGATGCCAGTGAATACTTTGCCTGGTATACTAATCAATGAGATGCCTCGATAGTTGTTGCAATCCTTCCTGTTCCCTTGCTGATAG
The DNA here is from genome assembly GCF_040414725.1 of Anabrus simplex. NCBI lineage: Eukaryota > Metazoa > Arthropoda > Insecta > Orthoptera > Tettigoniidae > Anabrus > Anabrus simplex. Next base: position 132,372,480 of record NC_090269.1, read on the forward strand.
ATAGGTGCAATTACTGCTTTTGTCCAATCTGAAGGTACCTTACCAACACTCCATGCTAATTTTATTGCTCTATGAAGCCATTTCATCCCTGCCTTCCCACTATACTTCACCATTTCAGGTCTAATTTCATCTATTCCTGCTACTTTATGACAAGGGAGTTTATTTACCATCCTTTCCACTTCCTCAAACATAATTCCTCCTCCCCATGAGCTTGGCTGTTTGCAACACCACCAGGATGATTTCCTTTTACATTGAGAAGATGTTCAAAATATTCCCTCCACCTCTCCAGTGATTCCCTGGGATCTATTATGAGTTCACCTGAATTACTCAAAACACTGTTCATTTCCTTTTTCCCTCCCTTCCTAAGATTCTTTATCACTGTCCAGAAAGGTTTCCCTGCTGCTTGACCTAGCCTTTCCAGGTTATTACCAAAATTTTCCCACGACTTCTTTTTGGATTCAACAACTATTTGTTTCGCTCTGTTTCTTTCATCTACGTAGAAAACCCCTGTCTGCCTCGGCCCTTGTTTGGAGCCATTTCTGATAAGCCTTACGTTTACAAGCTGCTCTCACTTCATCATTCCACCAAGATGTTCGCCTTTTCCCATCTTTACACACAGTTGTTCCTAGGCATTCCCTTGCTGATTCTACTACAACATCCCTGTAAGCCACCCATTCACTTTCTATATCCTGAAACTGCTTACTGCCCACTGTTCGAAATTTCTCACTAATCATATTCACGTACTTCTGTCTCATTTCCTCGTCCTGGAGATTTTCTATCCTTATTCGTTTGCAGACAGATTTCACTTTCTCTATCCTAGGCCAGGAGATACATAGTTCACTACAGATCAGATAGTGGTCTGTATCATCGAAAAATCCCCAGAGAACTCGTACATTCCTAACAGATTTCCTGAATTCGAAGTCGGTTAAGATACAGTCTATTATGGATCTGGTACCTCTAGCCTCCCATGTGTAGTGGTGAATAGCCTTATGCTTGAAGAATGTATTCGTAACTGCTAAACCCATACTAGCACAGAAGTCCAGCAAACACTTCCCATTCCCATTAGCTTCCATATCTTCCCCACATTTACCAATCACCCTTTCGTATCCTTCAGTTCTATTCCCAACTCTCGCATTGAAATCGCCCATTAGCACTATTCTATCCTTGCTGTTGACCCTGACCACGATGTCACTCAATGCTTCAAAAAACTTGTCAACTTCATCCTCATCTGCACCCTCACATGGTGAATACACGGAGACAATTCTAGTCCTAATTCCTCCAACTGACAAATCTACCCACATCATTCGCTCATTTACGTGCCTAACAGAAACTATGTTGCGTGCAATGGTATTCCTGTTAAACAGCCCTACCCCAGACTGTGCCCTTCCCTTTCTAACACCCGTCAAGTACACTTTATTATCTCCTATCTCTTCCTCTTTATCTCCCCTTACCTGAATATCACTTATTCCTAACACATCCAGAAGCATGCTCTTTGCTGACTCAGCCAGTTCTACTGTCTTTCTTCCATAAGCCCCATTAATATTGATAGCTCTCCATCAAATTCCATTTCATTCGCCAAGTTGTTTCCAAGGAGTCCCTCGCCTGTCAAATGGGAATGGGACTCTGTTACTCCCATAGGTCCGAGGCTTGCTTAAAATGTTCTGAGCTCGGTAAATTTATGAAGCAGGATGCTACCCTACTTGCACATAGTCCAAGTGAGGATCTCTCCTCTAATGGGTTATGGACTGTAGTCCTAGCCACCCGAGCACAAGGAGGGCCATGACTCAGAAAATGTCCGAGATGCCCACTCTCATTCCATAGCAACTGGCATCCCGACTCTCAGGACCACTTACTAGGCCACTCAGCCGCTGCCCATGGTTCACGAACTAGGACGTGACTATAGTAACCCACACCATGAACCATCGCACTTTACAGTTTCTTTTTTTTTCATTAATGCTGATCTTGATTTTATCTCTTCTTTTCAGTATAAGAAAGCAAAAAATACCGATAGGTATAGTCAATAGAGCAAGTTACTGGCTCTTGGACTTAAAACTTTCATATGAATCCCACCAATATTTCCCTTATTTTTCACTGTATTGGAAAAAGATACAGAACAATAGTTTGCAATGAGCTATTTTGTGTAAAACCAACTGTAAGAGGGATACATCGAGTTTTATGCTTTAGGCCACTTCTGAAGCACCCCCCTCTGGTGAATTTTTTGGACAACTTATAGGTAAGATCCTACTGGACCTTATTCTAAACTGATATGCCAATTTTCATTCAAATCCACCCATCCATTTTCCTCTGATGCTGTAGCAGACACTGACATTTTAAACTGAACTCAATGTAGATCATTACAATGACGTCAGTATTCTTGTCAGAATACAATACTAACTAACTGGAATGTCGGGGTTAAAAGCAATGCTATCATAAGAGATGCTTGATTAAATGAAAAATGGCCCAGTTTTTCACTTTCCACGAACAGTAGCACGGTGGCTTTCCAACAGTGCAAATTCCAGAGCTGGAATCACCCCGCCACAGATAGCCATGAACAATAATTTGCCATTTTCCATTAAGAGTGCATACTCCTCATTCCTTAGAGCAGGCACTGAATAACTGGAATACTATGATGAACCAGTGTGTCAAGTACCAACAGTAATCAGAACATGTAGGCCTATGAGCCAGTGGAATGGCATGCTAAAAAGAAAATTGATCCAACTTTTTTTTTCAAATTGCTTTACATCACACCGACACAGATAGGCTGGAATGACCCAGCCACAGACATCCGTCAACAATGCTCTGCTATTTTTCCATTAGGAGTGCATACTCCTCATTCCTCAGAGCAGGGCCTGGTGTAAAAATGGGAAACCACGGAAAATAATCTTCAAAGCTGCCTACAGTAGGCTTCGAACCCTATCTCACTAGCTGTGCAACCTCACCCCACGACCAACTCGTTCGGTAGTTATGTAACTCCCCAGCTATTTCTTGTTAATATTTAAGCAGGCTGTTCTACTCGGGACACAGCAGTAATCCCATCTATCAGAGATGAGTGGTAGCAGAATAGACAGAGCACATCACAACAAACAATAATCAATGTACTATACGCACACTTTTTCTTGAGCCCGATTTTTACGGGGTGAGGAGCAAGGAGGGAGTGCTGCCAGTTCCGGTTATACTGCTAACTGGATGGAAATGAAATCTGAATTGAATCGATAATATGATTGATCGATATGAATTTTCTAAACATTTATTATCTTACGTCAACAGTTGTGTCACACATACATTATTTAACATTATATAACATTTCTCAATGCGAATCTTGTTACTAGCATGAATTATATAGTTTGGCTTTGCTGTGTAAACAACAAAGTGCAAAGTGTACGCCAGATGTCGCACAGCGATGAATAAGCGATTCATAGTTTGTGTTTCAAAGGTTGCCAATATGGATGTCGAAGATAACCGAGGTCTACCGCTTCAGCACTAGGGAGCTCCGGGCTCAAGAAAAAGTGTGCGTATAATAATGTGATTGTTAATGAAGGTGGGAATAATAAATGTTATGACCATGAGAGGAAAATCAGAAGAGGAGATTGATTTTATGGAGAAGGAGAATGTTGTAATGATGAGACTGAGTGAGGTCAAGTGGAGGGGAAAGGGGGTGAAGAGGATGAGTAGAGGGTACACACTATACTGTAGTGGAGAAGGTGAGGCAAAGAATGGAGTAGGAGTGATTGTTAACAAAATCCTGGATGAAAATGCAGGTAGGGTAGACAATGTTGGTGTTTGTTGTTTGTCCAACCCTTGTCCAGTTTCCCCACGGGGTTGGGTATGAAGTGAGATGAATCTGTCGTGGCGGGTTTTTTATGACCGGATGCCCTTCCTGACGCCAACCTCATCAGAGGAGTTAGTGAGATGAAATGAATGACGTGATGTATGATAGTAGGGAGAGGGTGAAACCTGGTGCTGGCACATAGCCTACTCCTGTCGAATAGCACCAAGGGGCCTGCTCAAGGTTTAACGTCGCCATCCGACGGACGAATAACCGTCAACAGCGTCATGTGCACTCACTCCATATGAGCACTGCAGAGAAGTTTGGAATTTAATCCAGGCTTTTGCACACAATCTAGTGATTAGAAATTGTATACCACCACCTCCCCTACCCTGCCAACATTCAGATGGTGAAAATTTTTCGACCAACAGGACTCGAACCGGCTAACCTCGGTGTAAGACAGTTTAGACTTCAGCGCCTTAACGATCATGCCCACCAGGTGGGCTTTTAGGGTAGACAATGTTAATGATATAATAAAATCACAGTACGACTGAGGACAGAAGGAGTGAAAGATTTCATCCAAGTTTATGCACCCCAAACTGGAAAAAGTCAGGAAAATATAGAGGAATTTGTGGAGACACTCAAGGAAGTAATCACCGATATGGAAGTGATAGTCATACAAGACCTCAATGCGCAGATTGGAAATGACAGAATTGGTAAAGAAGTGACTGGTCCATTTGAATATGGAGAAAGAAAAGGTGAGGGAGATAAGTTGATCGATTTTTGTGAAAGAAATTGAATGATTGTTGGTAACACTTGGTTTAGAAAGAAGAATAGTAGAAAGATCACTAGATATGGCTGGAGTGAAAGAAGGACAAAAACACTTATTTTCTGGATGAGAAAATAAATCATAAACAGTTAATGGATGTAACAGAACTACCACGTGACATGTTTGATGGAGACCATAGAGTATTGATAGCAAAATTGAAAATAGGTAAAGCTGTGAGAGTAAAAGAAATAAGACAGAAGAAAATAAAAGTATGGAAATTAAAAGATAAAAGGATATGGGAGAAATTTCAGGAAGAATTAAAACAGCACATCCCTATATCAGAAATGTAAAGTGTAGAAGGAGAATGAACCAAATATAAAGACACGTTTGTGAGCTGTGAAGAGAAGATTTGTGGCAGAACTTTGGCGAGAGTTAAGGAAAAGGAAACACCTTGGTGGAATGAAAAAGTGCAAAATAAGAAAGCATGGTAGGAATGGAATAGAGATAAGAAAGAAGGAAGTAAGATTAAGTATCAGGAAATTAAAAGTGTACAAAAAGTGGTAAATAAGGAAAAGGAAAAATGTTGGGAAAGATACACATAAGAGTTGGAAAAGGATGTAAATGGTGGAAAAAGGATGTTGTATGGGTTGATAAAAAATAAGGGAAAAGAAAAAAATATACACAAAACAAGTGAAGGAAGAGAGTGGAAATGTAATAACTACGGCTCGGATGTTTAGGCAAAGTCATATTTTTTCTTTGTCTGTATTTTCTTGCCTGATTGGATTTTGGTGCAAATCAGGTGATTATCACCACAATTAAGAGATTTTTATTTGTCATATAAATGCATATTTTGGCTTTTTTTGTCATAAGGTCATCTCTCTCTTTCTTAGCATTAATCCCGACTTGCAGGGTCTGCTGCTTTGCTACATCACCTCCATTTCTGTCTGTCATATTTTGATTTATTTTCATAGGAACATCATATTTCATCATATTTCAGAGGTTTGATGACAGCTGTAGCTCTGCAAAATCATCTTCAACTTGCCAAATGCCAACTGGTGTTCACAAAACTGCTTCCTGGTATCACATCTGCATTTAATACAAGAGGCATACCCTTCGTATAGAATGAAGGTCATAGACCTCACTGCATCTTTTACCCAACCTGCTGTACTCGGCAACCCGGTCTCCCAGGTACAGACAGAAATAATCCTGAAAAACCCATCCTAGCCGTGAGCTAATTACTTCCGGTAATCACTCACTTGACTTTGTTCAGATATTAGAACCTCAACCTCCTTTCACTTACTTCTGAACTTGTAGCATCTGAGAAATCATGCATTTTTCTTTTGTTTTGTTTCAAATTAGTATAAAAACATTTCAGCCTTAGATGCAGATTGCATTACACATTTTTCTACCATAATGTATTGAAAGACATCTACTTAATTTGTTTCGTGGAGCTCAATTTAAACTTTAACGCATTTTAATAATATTAATGAAATCTGGGCCGAAACATTTAATTATTTTTTAAATCTAGATTGATTTCTAGTTTTCTCGTACTTCAGACCACCAATGCAGGGTGCAAACTTTTTTTGCCTCTTAAAATGTTGTGTGATCTGAAAATCTTAGAGAATTACGGTAGTACTTTATAGGTATGAATTCACAAATGTTTGATAGGTGAATCAAGGACAATAGACTGAATAACTGCTAAACATGTATATTCAGAAAATTAATATGAAAGTAAGAATAATGAATTTAGTTAAATATGTATCAAAGGACAAAGGAATTGCCGTTTCAATTTATAAATTATTTTAAAATGGCCATATTTAGATTATCATCTTCAGGTCATATTTTGTAATTTTTACGTCATATTTTGTCACTTTTTTTTTTGCTTTATGTCGCACCGACCCAGATAAGTCTTATGGTGACGATGGGATAGGAAAGGCCTAGTAAGGGGAAGGAATCGGCCATAGCCTTATTAAGGTACAGCCCCAGCATTTGCCTGCTGTGAAAATGGGAAACCACGGAAAACCATCTTCAGAGCTGCCGACAGTGTGGTTCGAACCCACTATCTCCCGATTACTGGATACTGGCCGCACTTAAGCGACTGCAGCTATCGAACTCGGTTTTCGTCATTTTTTGAGGTCATATTTGCTTGCATATTTGGGCTATTTTTAGGTCTTAAACATGCGAACCCTAGCAACAACAGACCCAGGAGATAAAGAATAGGTGAACAAATTATTTCCATAAACTCCTGAATGTGAGAAATGATGCAGGAGAAAGTGTAGTGGTAATTGACGATCCAGAAATAGAGTGTGATATTACAATGGGAGAGGTGGTGGAAATAGCTGTTAACAAATGAAAACAGTAAAAGCAGCAGGGATGGATGCAAGATATGTAGAAATGATAAAGGCAGCAGGACCTATGGGTCTACATTAATTATATAGGCTGCCAAGGTATAGATGGAGGAAAAAGCATGTGCTTGATGATGGGTGTAAAGGAGTAATAATACCAGTATAACCTCATAGACGAATTTAATCTCTCATGATTTTGTTATCAAGCTGGATGTCAAATTAAATTGCCATTCTATTCCATTTAATGGAATCAGTACTACAAAGGCGGCCGAATCTTGTCACTTCTGCCAAGTTCAGATTGCTTGTAGAGTGAGTGGATAGATGTTTTTTTTTATTTTTTCATGTCGTACTGACACAAATAGGTATTACGGCGACAATGGGGTAGGAAAGGCCTAGGAGTACGAAGGAAGCGGCCGTGGCCTTAATTAAGGTACAACCCCAGCATTCGCCTGGTGTGAAAATGGGAAACCACGGAAAACCATCTTCAGGGCCGCCGACAGTGGGGTTCAAACCCACTATCTCCCGAATGCAAGCTCATAGCTGATCGCTCCTAACTGTATGGCCAACTCACCCGGTGAGTGGGTACAGTAGGTACACTATATCCTCTGTAACAGGTCGGATCAACGGTCCATTGCCATCATCAAGAATAGACTTTGAGGACTGGCAACTTCCGAATGACATTACTCTAGCAGATTCTGACTTCCACCAACCTGGGGGAATAGATTTTCTGCTAGGGGCAACAGTATTTTCTGAATTACTGAGACCAGAAAAACTATCTAAAAAGTGGATATCAAACGCTCCAAAACACGGAACTTGATCAGATAATGTCAGGATTTTTATCTTCTTACTCTATTCAACAAGGACAAGCACCGACTTCATTGTTTACAACCACAGACAACCTGCATTCACAAGTCGAACGCTTCTGGCACCAAGAAGAAATCACGGCTCATTACCATTCGAAGGAAGAACATCTCTGTGAAGAACATTTTAAGGAATTCCTTTACACGAGATAAGACTGAGAAGTTTTTTTTTTTTTTTTTGCTATTTGTTTTACGTCGTACCGACACAGATAGGTCTTATGGGGACGAAGGGATAAGAAATGCCTACAAGCAGGAAGTAAGCGGACGTGGCCTTAAGGTACAGTCCCAGCATTTGCCTGGTGTGAAAATGGGAAACCACGGAAAACCATGACAGAGATATTTAAAATAAAACTACCAGTACACCAATATCCTTAAAAAATTAATCCGCCACTGCCAACCAGAACTTCAGTTTTTTTTTTTTACGTCGTACCAGCACAGATAGGTCTTATGGCAACTATGGGACAGGAAAGGGCTAGGAGAGGGAAGGGAGCGGCCCCAGCATTTACCTGGCATAAAAATAGGAAACCATGGAAAACCATCTTCAGGGCTGGCGACAGTGAGGTTCGAACTCACTATCTCCTGAACAGCTGTGTAACCCTAACCACATTGCCAACTTGCTCAGTACTTCAGATTCTTGGAGAGAAAACTGAAGAGAAATCCAGATCTATTCTTAGCAACTGGTACTCCGCTTCTCAGAACAAACTTCCCAAGCCACTCAGCCATTGCCCATGGTTCATGAACTAGGACCCCCACGACAGATTCATCTCACTTCATACCCAACCCCGCAGGGAAACGGGACAAGGGTTGGACAAACAACAAACACTAACATTGTCAATTCTCTCGTAGGCGCCGTAATATGCTATTAAATATATTCATTACGGTACAAGGAAGGAGTAGAGGTGCGAAAATACTAGGTTTTTGTACTATTACCGGCCATATAAAATCAACAATGAAGACAAGTTCAGGATATGATAGTTTCCAAACTACCAATCGCATTACGGGAGAGCAAGAACGCCAAAGAAGGTATACATCTCAAGCATGCATTCTATAAAGAAATGTATGAACGACAGCATGCTGAAACTAACCTAGGCCTACTGTCTTTGAAGGTACATGTGTAACGAAGTATTTTCAACTCCAAGTAGAGCCTAACATCAGGTTTTAACTTCCAGTAACTGATGCATGTACGGTTTGTGATGCATTTACTGCGCAAAATGATGAAAGCAATCCCGTCAAGATAGACAATCCTTCAAATGTGATTCTGCAAAAGAACAATATGAGGAAGATGCAGTCAAGCAAGTGAGATAAAAGTGATGCAGTATAGGTCACAGCAGACTTGAAGCTAGCACAACCAAAACTACACATTCGAACAGAGATGGCAAATTTTTGTTCATGATTTCTTTTAACAAGTAATAGGTCTTATGTAAAGAGTAACATTATTAAGTATTTCCTTATGAATACCGAAAGTGAATTTAATAGTATACTTCTTTCACAAATACCGCCAGAAATAAGCTTTCACAATATTCATAGTCCGAAGTGTTTATTTTCATGTATGGTAGCGTTTAGTCACTAAAAATCGAAATCAGCATTATTTTTATATAGTTCTGGCGGCATGAGGAAATATTTTCAGTTCGTGAAAAATTATCAGAAAAGACTGTAGGAATGTTATTGTAAAATATGCTTTTACCACAAAACTCACCTTTAATGCGGCCGGATGGTAGCCTTTCCCTCACTCTAATTGACATAAATACAGGCATTCCCTTGCTCTCAGCCAAGTAATCGAGAAACCTTATGCGCACTGACATCGCAGGATATCTTCAACTAAAATAAGGAAACGTTCATACACCCATACATAACCGCCTGTTCCTCAAAGGATAATCTGATATAAAAGACTCTTTCCACAACAACAATGCAAGAAATCCTTTCCTTAAGAAAACATCTTAATTTGCCTACTACTTCCTAGCTGATCCACGATATGTCACATCGAACTTTGCTCACAATTGCAAGATAAAGACAAATGGTACGTGTATGTGTACGAACAAGACACAAGAATCGCGCTTTCGCAGATAGAAAGGCAAGGAAGGAAAATCAACACCGTTCATAACAAACAAACAAGAGTTAACTTTCCGATATGCATATATTCTTTACTCCCTGACATACAATCAGGTGCCAACTGTTGAAACCATAAGTTCAGACTTTTCATATAACCAGAGCCATCTGCACCGTTGCCTACGAGATATACAAGGCCGGGACATAGCTACTAATTTGTCGCTGAAAAAGCAACGCCTACAAATACCTCGGAATCACAATTCAGGTAACTGGAACGTCTTTCTCGATACACCTGAGGGAAAGAATAACCGCAGCAATTGGGAACATCAACGACATCAAGCAACTACCACGCCTGTCCCTGGAGACAGCCATGCGACTTTTCGTAATCAAGGTTATGCCTGTAGCCACATATGGTCTGGAGTTAATATGGGAGTTCCTCTCGAAGAAACAAATGCAAGAATTGGAAAGTCTGAAAGCGAGGTTCCTCAAGCGAGTTCTAAACGTCTAGAAATACTCACATCGCATCATTAGGTCATTTCATTCCCGCTCCTCATACGAGGAGGGGGCGGGTCATCAGCTCACCGCGGAGCTCTTCGGCCGTTGATTAGGAAGAAAACATAGAAATTGAACATGAAAGAGGGTGTATGTCTTGTACATACAAGAAAAGGAAAGAAAATAAGTGAGTGGCGCAGGGTCACCGGGACAACAAGCCGGGCCCCCGGGAAGACCTGCAAAACACCCCCACCCAAGCAAAACCCAACGAACACCATAGTAACAACAGAATTAGGTTGGTATCCCGGGCGCGCAATACTGAGAAAAGATTGTTGTACATAGAATTACAAAAGGTTTACATATATTGTGTTGGGACAGTTTGAGGGTCCGGTAGGAGGTTGTAGGAAGGAGGGAATGGGTAATGTTGCGATATGAGGTAATAGAGGGTTGTTGTGATGTTGGTGATGGAAGTGGCAAGAAGGCGGAAAAGGTCCATTATAGGGAGGTGCGATAGTAAGAAGGGAGGCTGTGGAGCAAGTTGATAGATAGCTTGCGGTGGTGGAGTGGGTGGCGGAACTGGGCGGGGACTATGAGGAGGGTTATGAGGAGAAGAGCGTACAGTACGGGAGGGAAGGAGTGTTACACGCGCAAGGTTCGCCTGTGAAGTTGGACGCCGTTGGAGATTAATTGGTGGACGTCTTCATGGGATGGAAATTGTAGGCGGACCATGAACGTCGGACCGTTGGTGTTGAATATACGGTAGACTCGCCGTGCTGGAACGCCTGCCAAGTGGAGGTTGTTTGGGAGGTCTTATTCAGTGATGGCAGGGTCAACGCCACGAAGGACACAGCTCGAAGATGGAAGCCGGTGATAGGCTGTGGCAGCGCCAGACTCTCCGTGGGAGGCTGGCTGGGCAAAGATGGTGGCATCCTGGGGGTCGGCAGGGGGCTGCTGGGGACTGGGCAACGTGTGGGAGAAGGTTGTGGCAGAGGTGGACATGAGTGGAGAGGGGTGGCTAATTATAGGATGAAGGGTAGAAGTACTCGGGATGGTAAGTGCAGAAGTGGTGAAGGTGGTGGTAGTAGAAGTGAGGGTGGTCGTTAGGGAGGTGGGGAGCGGTGGGGACTGCTGAAGTGTGCGAGGTGGATATGGATCAACGCTGGGAAGAATGCTGGGGTCATAACGCATTTGTTGGAGGATGTATTGAGGAATGCGTACCACTGTACACAGGCGTCCGTTGATGGTTACTCCAGTAGTTTGGAAGGCTGTCGTGTCGACGTCATCGAAGAATTGGACCAAGATCTGCGTTGACATATCATGAGTGGTGCGATCCGGTAACCGAAGGGCACAACAGATTGGAAGAATGTCGAAAAGCTGAGAGTCGTCGATAGCGGTGTCCACACCAATGAGAATATGAGTATACATGGTGGATAGGGGAGGCGACAGCCAACTAGGCGTCTGCCCGTGGATTATTCTTGGGCCGACTGAGTTGCAGCGGAGAAGAGGGCCACCCAGCCGAACAAATTGTGGACATGCAAGGTACGAAGGATCACGAAAATACACTACATCTCGACTAGTCTATGTATTGGCGAGGAAAACGTTTTTAGTGGAGGATGTAAGACTTCACCTACTGCTACCATCCACAATAAGTTATCTGGAACTCTTACAAGAACTGAAAGAAAAAAGAGCAGATATTGGGATGGATTTCTACGGGACAGACGCCATGATCAACCGTGAATGGACACGCACAGGATATGACTTACGGCATACAGTTACGAGGTTTGCCATACATGGGTTTGATCATAAAGTATGCCAGACCTTGAATTACCATGAACCAGGCCCGGATTGCGTGTGCAGACTCTGTGACTAGGACTGTGAGAAGTATCGTGCTTTACAGTGCAAGCGTAGGCAACAAACGATCACCCAGCTTGCTAATGAATAGTGGACATGACAATTAAAAGAGCAAACAAACTTGGTGACAATAAGTGGAAAGATATTTTATTTATTTCTTATATGGCCATTGAAATTCTTATTAAAAGGCGGCCCGACCGTGTTCACGGTTTGGCCGCTAGATGTCAGGTTTGCGTTCTGTTCTTCGCGGACTTAACATTGTGATATGCGGAGTAATTGTGATGATGTGTTTATTTTGTGCAATTTATTTTGAATATTGTTTCTATCGTTGAGTTTCTGTGAGGTTGAGAAGAAGGCGCACTATTGTGTACCTCCCTGTATTTCGGACGACACTAGAAAAGCATGAAAATTGACGTTCCATAGTTTCCTTTCCGAGTGCGGTTTAAGGGAGAAATGGAAGCAAACCATTTCTAGGCAAGGTGATATAGTAGGATCTCTTTGGGTACATAGCAATTCTTCTCATAAAACAGATTTCAGTGTAAGCACATCAATCAAATTTTCTTCTGTTTTCATTGTGTATCCTGTTCACAAACAGGAAAATGTCAAACGCAGGAAGTGTCCAGCTCCCAAAAATGATGTATTGCCATCAAAATTTAGTATAAGTTCCGATTCAGCTAACGATGAACATACCATATCTTCATACGTCAGCCACAAACGAAAAAGGAGTACAAGTCTCGTTTCTATGTCAAGGAAAGTCTACGAATATCTCTGTTAAATTTAAAAAATATACGGATATGCCAGATTACAGAAAACAATCTGTAAATTGAGAAGTAGGATACGGGCAATGAAATCAGAAAGTAAGTTTTACGGTATCTGAACTTGACCAAAAAGCAAACCAAATTGAAAAGCATGCTAAAATTGATCATTTAGGAGCTTTATTCCTGTTAGAACGAATTTTCTTCTTTCTTCATCCGTTTACCCTCCAGGGTCGGTTTTTCCCTCGGACGCAGCGAGGGATCCCACCTCTACCCCCTCTGGAGCGCCAGACTTTGGGTCGGGCGACACAGCTGGGGAGGATGACCAGTACCTCGCCCAGGCAGCCTCACCTGCTATGCTGAACAGGGGCGTTGTGGAGGGAAGGGAAGATTGGAAAGGACAGGCAGAGAATTGGGAAGGAAGCGGCCGTGGCCATAAGTTAGGTACTATCCCTACCATTTGCCTGGTGGAGAAGTGAGAAACCACGGAAAACCACTTCGAGGATGGCTGAAGTGGGAACCGAACCCACCTCTACTCAGGTGACTTCCCGAGGCTGAGTGGAACCAGTACCACTTTTCAAATTTCGTGGTAGGGCCGGGAATCGAACTCGGGCCTCTGGGGGTGACAGCTAATCACACTAACCACTACACCACAGAGGCGAACACAAATTTAATTTTCGTTCGCTCGTTCGTTCGTTCGTTCGTTCGTAATCTCTATACCTCCCACAAATTTAATTTTCGTTCGTTCGTAATCTCTTTACCCTCCAGGGTCGGCTTTTCCCTCGGACTCAGCGAGGGATCCCATCTCTACCGCCTCAAGGGCAGTGTCCTGGAGCTTCAGACTCTGGGTCTGGTGATACAACTGGGGAGGATGACCAGTACCTCGCTCAGGCGGCCTCACCTGCTGTGCTGAACAGGGGCCTTGTGGGGGATGGGAATTTGGTATGGATAGACAAGGAAGAGGGAAGGAATTGGCCGTGGCGTTAAGTTAGGTACCATTCCGGCCTTTGCCTGGAGGAGAAGTGGGAAACCACGGAAAACCGCTTCCAGGATGGCTGAGAAGGGAATTGAACCCCCCTCTACTCAGTTGACCTCCCGAGGCTCAGTGGCCCCGTTTCAGCCCTCGTATCACTTTTCAAATTTCGTGGCAGAGCCGGGAATCGAACGCGGGCCTCTGGGGGTGACAGCTAATCACACTAACCACTACACCACGGAGGCGGGCACAAATTTAATTTTACGGGAAGAAAAAATAGAAATACGGTGAAACGACGCTAAATATTTGCGTCCTCTTGCATAGGAAAGCACTTACCTGTTACAGATTTCTGTGATCCTTGCACTGCCTAACTCCACCGTATCAGAAGACGCTAAAAAATTACATAGGATTTTCTAATGGCGAAACGGGCATAACATCCCTCACCAAACAGCGGCTACAATACGAATGTCAAAACATCAGATGTGCGGAGGAAAAGATTGGATCACTGATATTTGGTGAAAAGGCTATTAAACCCAAAGTTATTTATGACCGCAATCTCGATCCGCTTATCGGATACCCTGAGGCACAATTAAAGGAATCGGTAAGAAGTGACAAACTCGCTATAAGATTTATCTGCTTCTTTCGTGAATTAGGCCTATTTATTTCGTTTAAGCATATTGTAAGAAATACGTTGTAGAAAATAAGTCAAACAATTGCTCTTGGTCTATCTTTGATCTCAAATCTGTTTGCTGCCTTCGAAAATTACTAGTTTTAATTATTTTTTTTTGTTTTTCATATTCGAACGTGTTGCAATGAGCGGGCGAGACAGATCAGTAAAGAGAACTCTAGCGGCGCTTGTCGAAAGTATCTCGAGGACGAGTCTAATGTACTGTATTTCCCGGCCTTGTGTATCTCTAGGCAACGTCTACAGTTAAAGACGGAAGGTAGGTCTGGCAACGCTGTATCTACCTGTCAAGAGGCCGAGAAAAAAGGGTGCGTGTCCGATTTTGAATGACTTAGCCCATATTCACTAAATGTAGACCAACACGATGATTATGATAAATGCACACTCCTCGTAAAATGGTACTAAGAAACACACATCAGTAAATACATTCACTGACGTTAGAAATACACATTTTACATGAGAAAAAACAAAACACTTTAAGAACAGTACTCACAAGCTCAATTATTGAGAACCGTTGACAGCTTCTTCGCTTAGTGTTTTTATCCTCACTGCTGACATAACTCGTGTTCTTCATCTGTTTTCAGCACTTATTTAACACGACATTGGGAAATGTAGACAGTAAACAATCTATCGTACCACTATTGTCACGCCTACAACGACGGCGTTCAAACCAGAAATGTTGATTGTCATCTCTTCCTAAAGCAGCTAAGAATAGAGAGAATAGAAATTCTTTATAATTTTCACAATCCAGGTAGTCCTTCTATACCATTGTTCTGCAGACACAAATAACACAATGTGATGACACCACTAACACACCTCTGAAGTTCTCCAAAATAGGGATCACCTGTTTCATTACTCTGCAGCAGACCTAAACAAATGCCACAGCTTATCATTCTGGATATTGTCTTTAGTGTATACCCTGAAATGTATAGCATATTATCCCTGACTTCCCAAAATGCCTACCAAAATAATTCACATGATAAAAGTGAATCTCACTTGTTTATTACTTCCATATTGAGCCCAATAACATCTGTCACGGTGGAATCAGACATTTCTAATTGGCTACAGCCAAACCTCACTTTTCCACACCATTATCACCACCACCGCAACCCTATAACACCCTTAATCCTAATTGCCATCTCACTTTCTAGGACTTGAAGTGCAGTAAAGTTCTAGTTACAACTATAGTAGAACGCAGCCCGGAAGGCGGTTTCGTATCTTCGACTGCGCAGAGAGAGACAGAAGTATGAGGTGCGATGATGCCAATTTGGCTACTAATAACAGCACGAAAGTGTAAACATTTTTTCATGTAGTTATATCTTGAATACCAAAGCGATGACCTGTATTTTTCTTGGGCTTAAAAGTTTTCTGAAAGTACAAATTAATTTTTAACATCAAACCCCGAGAAAGTGTTGAGGGAAATTTTCGGGATATTAAAGAATGTAAATGGAAGTTGAGAGAAATGAAAGGCGAATTGCAGAGAGCATAACAGCGCGAAAGTGTAAACATTTTTTTCATGTAGTTATATCTTGAATACCAAAGCGATGACCTGTATTTTTCTTGGGCTTAAAAGTTTCCTGAAAGTCCAAATTAATTTTTAACATCAAACCCCGAGAAAGTGTTGAGGGAAATTTTCGAGATATTAAAGAATGTAAATGGAAGTTAAGAGAAATGAAAGGCGAATTGCAGAGAGCATAAAAGCACGAAAGTGTAAACATTTTTTCTTGTAGTTATATCTTGAATTCCAAAGCGATGACCTGTATTTTTCTTGGGCTTAAAAGTTTCCTGAAAGTCCAAATTAATTTTTAACAGCAAACCCCGAGAAAGTGTTGAGGGAAATTTTCGAGATATTAAAGAATGTAAATGGAGGTTGAGAGAAATGAAAGGCGAATTGCAGAGAGCGTAACAGCACGAAAGTGTAAACAATTTTTCATATAGTAATATCTTGAATTCCAAAGCGATGACCTATACTTTTCTTGGGCTTAAAAGTTTCCTGAAAGTCCAAATTAATTTTTAACATCAAACACCGAGAAAGTGTTGAGGGAAGCCGTGTAGAAATTAATAAATATGCTATGCTATTGGCTTTACGTCGCACCGACAGATAGGTCTTATGGCGACGTTGGGACAGGAAAGGTCTAGGACTGGGAAGGAAGCGGCCGTAGCCTTAATTAAGGCATTTGCCTGGTGTGAAAATGGGAAACCACGGAAAACCATCTTCAGGGCTGCCGACAGTGGGGTTCGAGTCCACTATCTCCCGAATACAGGATACTGGCCGCACTTAAGTGACTGCAGCTATCGAGTTCTGTAAATAAATATGCAATTGCGAAACTTAAGTAAGAAATACACTTGCGCAAGCCGTATACCGTATTGGAATTGAGAAGCTTTTAAGTCCTAATTTTATAATATGAAAATATGAAAAAAGCTAACAAAAACACAGAATGAAAACTAGAGTAGATATTACCACAAAATTAAAACATAAATTACATTAATAAATACAAAATTACCTGAGCATTAATTCGGAGAGATACCGCCAAGATCGTCTTCGCCGTCATCGTCGTCTTCACTTCCACTTTCTTCGTCACTATCTTGGAGATTGATAATGAAGGGCTCCATTACATCATCCCTAGGAATCTCTCGCTCATAATCCTCCTCTTGTAATTCCACCGCGTGCCGTACACATTTTTCCCGTGCCTCAGTTGATATGCTTGCAATAGCCTTATTTGCCAGTCTCTCAACGTCGGCGATTTTAAAAGTGCTGTTTTTGTCGGCAACATATCCTTTCATTTGGGCCCAAATGAGCTCAATTGGATTATAATGGCAGTGGTAGGGGGAGGCGAACAACTTGATGGCCATGTTCTTCGGCAATGCTGTCTATTTCATATGATACTGTCTTTGATTTAAATAATTTTACCACAGCGAGTAATTCTTCTCTTGTCTGCGAAGAAGTGTGAGGAATATTGCGCCTCGAAAGCCAAGACAGTATATCAGCTTTCTGGGTATTGGTGCATGGAGCTCGGTCGAGTTGAAAAGAATGAATACTGGCATTGTCCATTACTATTGTGGAATTGGGTGGTATGTTAGGCAATAATTTTTCCACAAACCATTTCTTGAAAAGTGAATAGGTGATATCTTTATGGTAGTCTGAATTTGTTGTCCTGGATTTCGATCGGAATACTAATTTGCACTGCGGAATGAATCCAGTAGCAGACGAACCGGCATGGCAAACAATGAGGCGTCCTCCCTTACCAACGGGTACCCTCAATCCGCCAGAACCATCACTCATTTTCCAACAGGCACTTTTGGTGTGGTCTGATTCACCCACGTCTCGTCTAGATAGAATATTAAAGACTTCCCGGCTTCTCGTATTTTATGAATTGTTCTCAAGAAGGTTATTCTAGCTGCAACAATGTCAACACTTTCCATGAGGAATTTCCTCCCGTCATTGCATTTCTTAAAGAAGAAACACATTTTTTTTAAGAATCCGCAGCATAGAATCTTTACTGCCTTTAAATCTCATTGCTGACTTCATTTTCCGGGCCAGTTTCAATGCCGTAGGATATTCGCCGTTTTTATACATCTCAAATATTGTTGTACGCAGAACATTTTTATTGAAATCATCGAGATCCGTCACTGGCTTCTTTCTCTTCGGGTTCTTCCCTGGCGACCTGAACACTACATTATTTTTACATTTATTTCCGTAGCTTGTTATCCTCTGTACTGTTCGTAGGCCGATACCACACGCGAGTGCTGTCTTCTTTTGCGGCGTGGCAACATCGCGTTGTTCGCCTTCCCCGCCTCTGAACGCCTGCTGCTGCATGCTTACAAAGTACAAATACACTCTAAATACAATTTCCCTCGCTTGTCGATGCAATACTTGTCTTTTTGCTCTTCCTGGATCCATCTTACACACGCAAATAATTCTCTAAATTCGCTGATTATGATATTTACAAATAAAACTCGAAACATTCACTCGTGACGCGCACAAACAGGTAACTCTTACTGAAATGATTCTATTGGCTCAGCGGAACACACGTCATACTACCAAGCGCGCGAATGTTACTGCGCAACCATCTTCAAACCGCCTTCCGGGCTGCGTTCTACTCTAATGAGCTATAAGTACCTACTGACTGAACCTTCTAAGTTATCATTTTGAAACTTTCTTGACAGTAAATAATTTGCTTTCACAGTTCCGAACGAAACTTTTCGAGTAGGGCATAACTCTTCTTCCTTTTAGTGCAAATAATAATAATAATAATAATAATAATAATAATAATAATAATAATAATAATAATAATAATAATAATAATAATAATAATAATAATAATAATAATAATAATAATTGCTTTACGTCCCACTAACTACTTTTACGATTTTTGGAGACGCCAAGATGCCGGAATATAGTCCCTCAGGAGTTATTGATTTACCTTCAGGATCTTTTCTTTTAACACTTTTCGATGACAAATATTTTGGCAAATTTGGTAAAATAATTCGACATGCTCATTAGGTTTAGGTGGGAGTATAGTTACGTTGACTTTACTACAAAAATGTTATCCCCTGTTGAAAAATGTTCGTGTGTGACATGTTTATGCATGCGACTGAATCCTTCCCAGCTTTCCAATTATCCCGCTTAAAATGAAAAATCCATTTGCGTTTTAATTCCTCGCCTGAATGAAAACTAAACGAGGTTACAAAATCTTTTTAATGTTATAGTTGTTACGATACATGGAAACACAACATTTTCTTGGCATCTGCAACACATGAAACATTCTATGAATAAGCCAAATTCAGTCCGCACCTTCACAAATAATAACGTTATTGATTTAACGTCCCACTAACCAGCGGCGAAGCGTGAACAAAGTAAGGGGGGAGACAGATAAAAAAAACTATTTTAATCACGTTAGTGTAGCCTATATATGGGATTTTGTTTTCGACGTATACAGACCTACATTCAATATTATATTAATGACTGAAACTAAGACAAATCCTATAACAACCTATAATCCTACATGCACTCGTTTTATTTTTAAATATAGACTAAATGGGCAGTGGGAGTTGTCATATATTGCTATGTAGATTTAATAAGAGAAATAAGAAATAAATAGATTTTCGTACAAGTCACCTTAAACAATATTCTTGTAAATGAGTTCAATCCGCCTGTCCTTCATTTCAGCAAATATATCTATTACCCCTCGTCTTGAAGTCTCTGGTTGGTCACTGAATTCCTTAAATAGGTTTTAATTCGTTTCAAGGCATTAATAGCGCGTTCACTAGAAACTGACATTAACGGAATATACGGCACCTAGTTAAGCAATTTTGTTGTTTCCGTATGCACACACTGGAGTTCATTATTCAGAATGTAAGCCAGTAGTTGTGGGGGTTATAATACCTTAACTAATAATGGCGGGCAAGGAAGTGCATGTACTTGAAGGGTTTTCATGCTGCCATTCATTTATCAGGTGTAAGTTTCCTATATTTCGTATTCGAATATGATTATTTTATTTTTAGACTGTCTTATAATAAAATAAATTGAAATTAACTACATTAAAAGCATGTCTGAGATGATAGCCAATAAGAGCACCTTTATACCTGGAATCCAAATACTAGTCAATGAGAGCAAGAAGAGACGCTGGCAAGTCTGTCTACTGGGCGGAGAAATCTCGCTATAGGAAAGTCATAGTTCCACAGTCAGCACCTACAGATAGCGTTAGTGTTGCTCTATCTGAAATCAAGGGGATCATACACAGAATGGACAGCGTCTACTTTCGCCTACGTGCTTCGTGTAACTGACGCGAGCCCTAACATTGCCGAAGTGAGACGAAAATAAGTAAAGCGGAGATTAAAATAATGTCATGAATGTGAAAATAACCAATGTCCTAAAAATAACTGAATTAACTAGACAGTATTTCATTCACAAAATGTTAAGGGTACACGCTGTCTACCCTGCCTCCCCTGACGCTTCGCCCCTGCCACTAACTACTTTTACGGTTTTTGGGAGACGGAAAGATGCCGTAATTTTGTCCCGGAGGAGTTCTTTAACGTGCTAGTAAATCTACCGACACGAGGCTGACGGAGCACCTTCAGGTACCACCGGACTGAGCTGGGCTTAGAAAGCCAGCTCTACAGTCCAAACTACTCAGCCCTGCTTAGCCTTCACGTTTTTTCAATAATAGGCTCTACGTATGCTTATTCTGTCACTTATCTTTTTATATATACTCGAACCTATCCGTGAAAAATTAAACGAAACACAAGACGAAGTTCACTAGACATCAACATACACGGATAGATGTCGCGCTTTCACCTTGACCTCCACTGGACGTTGCCAGACTTAGATGATTCCGGCTTGTAACTGTAGTCTGCTATGAAATAACTCATAGCCGACTACATTTACTGTACATGGCTCTGAAATACCTACATTAAAACCCTTTATAGGTTTGAGGTTAAATATTTAACCAAGAAGCACAACGTCCAATCATTCCTAAAGTATTTTAAAATTTCGATATTTATCATTTACTGCAGTAGCCAGCAACGTTTTGTGTTCATATTCTTAACCACCACCGCCGTCTAAATCCTATATCCTGGCTGCTCTATGCTATACGGTTAACATGCTTATTATAGCGTGAGTTCTTAGAGTCGCAAAACTCCGCTAGGAGCGCCAGTTAATGCACCCAACTTATCTCCGTGCCCACGTTGTTGTGTTCCAGTTGGTTTGCATCGAGCAGTTACGTGTGTGTCTCTGGTTGTAAGTCCGACTCGTTGGCTGAACGGTCGGCGTACTGGCCTTCGGTTCAGAGGGCCTCGGGTTAGATTCCCTGCTGGGTCGGAGATTTTAACCTTAATTCGTTAATTCCAATTGAACGGGGGATGAGTGTATGTGTTGTCTTCATCATCATTTCATCCTCATCACGACGGGCAGGCCACCTACGGGCGTCAAATAGAAAGACCTGCCCCTGTCGAGCCGAACCCGTCCTGGGATATCCCGGCACTAAAAGCCATAAGACATTTCATTTCTGGTCGTAAAATGATGAATTGTTGTGTCCCTCTCTGTATATCATAGCAAGAAATCCAAATCTTTCAGGTGTGAGGATTCCTGAAATCCCCCCAAGTAAAGAACTTTGGGAAAATAGGCTTAACGCTATCAAGGCAAGGATTAACTAAGGGTATTCAATGAATTCTATCCGATTATTCTCGTGTTTGTAGCCTGGATTTTAGAGATGAGATAAAAGATAAAACTGAAAGAAAAATATATTGAAGCCAGAGAGCGTCTTCGAATTATCCTCATTACCTTCTAGCCAGAAAAATAGCTCCACGAAAGACCAGACAGCGACAGGATATTTCTTTGGAAGAAATCCATGATGAAAAATGCTCTTCAACCGCAGGAAATACATTGGATGACGAGTACGAAATTCATGTGAACAACGAAGTCTCAACGATTAAGAATGACAGCAGTTATCAGAAAATCAGGCATTAGAGGCTCCAATTGAGAATTCTGAGTCTGAGATGACAGCTGATGACTAACCATAATGAAGTTAAAAGACTACAGAGGAAATCCCGAGACAACTCAGAAACTGATCGTCTGAATAAAGTGATAGGAAGCAGCTAAATGTGATGAATAAAAGACCATTTATGTTTTAAATCAAATCCATAATTTTCGCAAGACAAAATCCACGCGGTCAGAACAAATCGCACGGTACTATGTGGCGTGGGGAATAGTATCCCAAACGGTTACGAATATGGCAGAGATCCTGGTCTAGTTTCAGCTCCGTCACAAAGTACACTGGACAGGTAGCCTAAATGGAAAATGTTGATAGTGTTTGTCGGTATTTCCCAGCTACTGAATAGAAGACTTAGACCTCAATGTAAAACTCCCAGACCATCAGATAT
This sequence comes from Anabrus simplex, assembly GCF_040414725.1. Lineage (NCBI taxonomy): Eukaryota > Metazoa > Arthropoda > Insecta > Orthoptera > Tettigoniidae > Anabrus > Anabrus simplex. The sequence goes on from NC_090269.1 coordinate 132,394,903, forward strand.
TGCTGATTAAATGGCTAATTAGGTACGACTTCTCTGCGCCCGAACCAGTGCGTGGTCACTGTTGAAGGTGTATGCGGCACTGATATTGGAAAATCTCATGCTCTCGCGAATAAACTGTTGTGTTTTGTTGTAAACGGACTTTCAAAGAAGTTCTCTATTCCTCTTAGCTACTTCCTGTGTGATTCATCCATGTTAATCTAGTCGTAAAATTATTTTCAGTTTTCACTATTTACCATTTGACAAATGTGAGGTCCCAGTTCCCAGACAGTGAAATGACAGCAAAAGCATCATCACCTCCAAATACGTGAAAGAAGTTGATCACCTCTAGAGAGACTTGACATCCAAGCCTGTTCGGTATTATGAATAAACAGAGGAATTCGGAAAAGATCACTGTTCTGCTGTACAAATATTTCCTCAGCTGCCACTGCTGCTATTCATTTCATGAAGGAAAACCATGCCGGTTTATAAACACATTGTTTAGACTTCTCATACGTGGAATCGATGATGCGCTTCATGGAATCAATTTACAAATTTTTCACATTGCACGACGTCATTGCCAGAACTTAGCACATTCGGCAAAACAATCCAGATTGTGCGCATTTCTATTCACCGGCAGATAAAATACTTACAATGGTTGAATGATGATTTCAATTAGTACGATAAAATAGTTCAGTTCGAATCCAAACGTGGAAAACTGAAGTGTCTGACTAATGAGACGGCAGATGCTGTCTCGCTAACTGTGAAATCTATAGTGGAAAGTGTGTTTTATCTGTTACAAAATGGGTTATTTTATGTTCTTACTTGATGATTTTCTGGAGACGCAAAAGAAGCCCTATTTAGTGCGGAGAGATCGAGTGGTGGATGTAATGATATGACGGACGCACGCACTGCATTATGTGCTATAAAAGGTATCCTGATACCTGGTCACGAATAATGGGTCAGCAAAATAGCCTAGTGATACAAATTGTTTTTGCGTCCACCGCTGGTAAATAACAATAAGAAAAGGACTGAAAAGTTGCTCCGTTACTCGTGTCGATAAAATTCTGAAATTTTTTATCTACTATAAAGCAGTGGGATGATCGTAATTTATCTACTGTAACTGGTAAGGTTTTATATATTTTACGTTTCTATATCTTTAAGCCCAGCTCAATTGTGAAAAGTTAGTTTCTGTATGTGCATTATCTTCTCAATTAGTAACATGTTAAGGATTATTTTTCATTTGATATCGGTGTTACGGACGAACTCTCATTTAACCAACATGTGCAATGTCGCTGCAAAAGCAATTCCCGCGGCAAAGAACAGGCAGTATATAGAGATTGAGCCGGCGGTGTTAACCACAATGGAGTTTCAGCTGCACGTCAAGAGATGGCAGCAGTGCTTTGTTATTGTGGTCAAGAAGTTAACCACAAAGCCTGTGTGACTACTGGGTAATATATATATGTGTTTTATTTTGAGGTAAGTGCACTTCTATATGCTGTTGCTGAGTATTTGTTACTTGTTTATTATTGTATATAGTTCAGATTATTTTTATAGTATCTCTGAGATGACTTAATGAAATTTCATATATATCTATCACCATCTTAGGTGAAGCGTGATGATAAGTTCAACCTAACCTCATTTTTTCCTTTTGTAGGCTGTGTTTCATCTGAGATTCTTTCTAGTATGAAGCCATTCAGAGGTTTCACATTGTGACACATTCTTCACAAAGGTGTGTATTTATAATGTTTAGTTAAATATTACAGAAAACACGTACAGTTAAGTTGTTATGAGCAATTTCAATCAACCATGTGCTTTGTTGATCCCCTACTTGCTATACGGCCAAGTATTGAACATGATCAACGATTTGAAGTGTTGTAATAAGTAACTGCTGGCATATTAGGGCCTGTGGTTATGAATGTAGATAACATAAGCAAGAAAATGTTAACTGCATGTATTTGTTGCTTATTTAGGGGTGGGAAATACAAGGTCATCTGCCTACTTTTCATTAAAGATGTCTAATAGCCTGGTGTTCTGTGGCGTTTGTATCAGTGTGTGCTAATGCAATATTACCGTCATAGTGTTTTGTCCGCCTTAGTGTGTAAGTAGTTGGCATGTTAGGCTTGGCCCGAAGGGTCCCAGGTTCGATTCCTGGCCAAGGCTAATTCCTCTTTCTCGGGGACTGGATTTTCACGACGATTGCATCATTTCATCCTCATACGACATTTCATTTCAACATGATTTCATAATGTGGTGTCGTTTATTTCTATTTTTCTATCTTAGGAAGGAAATGGCTGATAGGAAAAGACTGGATCCATAGAAGAATTATTGGAAACTCTACATCCTTCTGATTCAGAGTGTGGTGGAGATTCGGATGCGGAGGATGAACTGCCATAGACATCCTCATTCAGATGTGGTGATAATTTTACCAACGATGGTGATGACTCCTCACTGCCTATGGATTTTGACTCTGATGACAATATAGATGATCCGGATTATGATAGTAAGACCTACACCATTTATCAACATCTGACGAGGAGACGACATATTCTGACAAGGAGTCAGAATCTCATCTGCTGACACCACCAGTGCCTCACAATCAGTACGGTACAACTTTTCCAAAGTTGGAATTGCTCCAAAAGATTATCAGAATTGTTCATTTTCACAGTCATTTGGACCTAATGTGCTTGTAGATTTACTGTCTCCATTGAAAGTATTTCTGATTTTCTTTACTGAAGTTCTGTTGATGAACATTTGTGTTCAATCAAATAAGTATGCTGTACAAAAAGGTTCATCTTTAGATTTGATAAGTGATGAACTGAAAGCATTCTTTGGGATGTGTATTATAATGGGATTTCCCACTTTACCCAGCCTTAGGCTGCTTTGGTCCACAAATTAAAATTCTAGAGTGGGTAAAATTGCTGCTATTATGCGTATGAAGAGATTTCTTAAGATTCTGAGGTTCATTCATCTAAATAATAACAGCTGTACGCCTAAGCAAGATGAACCTAATTATGATAAGTTGTATAAAGTGAAACCTCTAGTAAATCACTTGAATAACGTTTTCAAACAGGCTTTCAATCCCTCAAGATTTCTATCTATAGATGAAAGCATGGTTGCTTTCAAAGGTCGAAGCAGCCTAAAACAATACATGCCTCTAAAACCAATAAAGATGGGTTATAAGATTTTGTTATATGTTGCGCTATGACAGGATTCATGCTAAAATATAAAATTTATGAAGGAAAAGAAGAAGGTTGTGGTGGCAATCCTTTAGGAGAGAGGGTTGTAATGGAATTTGGGAAATTATTTGAATTTTTGGGCTATAGTTTATTTTTTGACAGGTTCTTTTGTTATTACAAGTTATAAATCTCATTATAAAACCGTATTGGTTTTCAGAATAAGAAGTTATTATATTAATAAAACCACCTTTCCAATACACAATTAATCCTTTATATTTAGGATAAAACCTATTTAATTACAAGTAGGACATGTTTTGCTCAATCTTAGTGAGCATCATCAGCTATAGGTAACATAATCCATGGTGGGTCAGGGCCCTGATTCTGGTATATATAACGAAAAAACGTCTAATATACATTGATAAAATACGAATTTTAACAATTTAAAAATAATCAATGAGATTATATTATGTCTATTAAAACAAATATTGATCATTAAAATTGCTTAAAATGTAAGTGGAATGAATGACATGAAATGTTACTATAGTATGTAGTGATTAAGTGTTCGTATAAATCAATGACCATAATAATCTTCGCTCAATTGCATTAAACTGTTTATGATTAAAAACAGTTATTCACATAAGGTTGAGCTCTTGTAATGAACTATGATGTTGTTTTTTAAAATAAACATCATGAGGAATGATAAAAACACATATATTAGTTGAAAAACGAACTGCACTGATGATAAAACGTCGTCTGGATCAGCGTAAATAACCTTATGTGATTTCCTCGCGTTGTGTTTCAAACATTATTATATTTTGTGTAGTAGTGTGTTAATATTGGGCTTCAAATGGAGAACTACTGAACTCATAGGTGAAATAATATAAATCAGGTGTATCCTGTAAAAAAAGAAGAAGAAAAAAGAAGAATAACATGTGTTGCTGGAATTCAAAGGCTGTACTACTGTAAGGAAATAATAACAGAAGGCGCTTACCCGTGCGTTAATTGAGGGGAGATTAGTCTCTTGGTTGTTTACTGAGGTTTGACGGTCACTGACTTGCTGCTACGTGTGTTGTACTAATGCGATCGTAGTGACAGGGAAGGGAAGGGAGGGGGGACGTTACGCGACTTGTCGGCCAATGGAGGGGATGCAGTGCTAGGAGACGTTGTTTTTCTTCTTCTTTTTTTTACAGGATACACCTGATTTATATTATTTCACCTATGAGTTCAGTAGTTCTCCATTTGAAGCCCAATATTAACACACTACTACACAAAATATATTGCTGTTATTTCTACAGGAGGATTGAAAGCATGTTTGTAATGGAAAATCTTCATGAAATTTTTAGCATTGATTCCAAAATTAGCAATTAGATTGGGGATTTGCTCAATTATGGGGCTATTAATGTCCCAGACGTATATTTAAATTACTATTTTTATTAAAGTACTAGTCCAAGGAAATCTAAGCATTTTCATACCCGGTCATTAAACTTCCTTTATTTACGTATTTGAGTATTTGCATATCTTGATCGATAGTACTGAAAGTATACCCTGTGTCCCTCATATAAATACTCATGGCGGAATGCTTTTTGTGTTTCAAGGCATTATAATGTTCTAAATACCTTATTATAAAGCTACGGCTATTTTGCCCTATATAAGAAAAATTGCTCTGTGTGAATCTGAGTCTATATATTCCCGAGTTTGAGAATGTGTCGTAAATTGTATTAACGGAGTTGGAATTGAAAAAATATTACGGTTGGTGTTGCGGGTCCGGTATGCAATGTTAATATTGTGCTTTTTTTAATGGTTTAGTGACATTGTGAATAGATGGGTTGGTGAAAGTAAAAATAGCGAAATTTGTTTTGTTTTTCTCGGGAACTAATGTAGTTGTACTCTTTGATCAAATTTTACCTATGATTCTGGTGATCATATCACTTAGTAGCTGATAGTTCTATGCAATTAGGTTAAAGTGATTTTACAATGGCAGTGCTTATTTCAGTGTCTAAACGGAAAGATAAGGGCAGGAAATCTGTTATTTTTGCTCGTAAAATGCATAATTCGGAGGCTAAAACTTCCGTCAACAGGCGGAATAAGAAAGGTCAGAATGAATCCATAGAATGTCCCCTGTCAGCGTTTGATTATAACAAGTATATGGGTCGAGTAGGAAAATTTGATCAATACCACTCAAATTACAACATATAGTCAAATCATGAAGAGGCTGGATGAAGCTCTTTTATTACATGATTGATTCTGCTATTGTAAATTCGTTCATTCTCTATAAGAAAACTAGTGAACTTGCAAAAATTAAAAGTATGAGTCATGTACAGTTCAGGAGTTTACTTTCTGATGAACTGATAGCAAAATTTTCCTCTAAGGTAAAGAGAAACAAAGGTTCTGGTCAGGAAATTGTTACAAAAATGCAGTTCAAGGGTAATAAGACCTCCAAGAGTAGTGGAGGTCATTTGCCTATACCCAGTACATGTAGGCGATGTGCACATTGTAGTACTCGAGCAAAACCAAAAAGGTCAAAGTTGGCTTGCTCTAGCTGTAAGGTAGCTTTATGCAAAAAAATTGAGCCTTGCAAACTGTAAATATATGTAATAAAATTGGATTAAATAAACATGTAAAACCTTATATTACTGGTCTTTTAATGTGGTTAATTTATTGACCAATGACCACATCACGACCCATGAAATAAAATGGCGCATGGCTTTTAGTGCCGGTATGTGTCCGCGGACTTCGGCTCGCCAGGTGCAGGTCTCTTGATTTTGCTCACGTATGCGACCTGCGCGTCGTGATGAGGATGAAATGTTGATGAAAAAGAGACATACACACAGTCCCCGTGCCAGGGGAATCAACCAATTATGGTTAAATTTCCCGAGCCTTCCGGGAATCGAACCAGGGACACCTGTGACCAAAGGCCAGCACGCTAACCATTTCGTCATGGAGCCGGACACCACTCATGATTTCCCTAAACGATTTGTGGTTAAAAATTGCCTACTATTTTTATGATTATAATTATAAAGGGTGTTGAAATTCTGTCTATTTTGTTTTCCTTAATAAGATATCACTCAGGAATAACTTAAAAATAAAATTAAAAATATCCAGCAAAAAAGTTCTGCCCTATAAAGTGTTAGAAGATTAAACTGATAAGTTCTCCAGAACTTCTATGTAGGTCATCTTTCCAGTTCTTTGGTTCAGGCACATTATTAAATGAGGAATGTAAAGGTTACAATAATAATTATTAAATCAATGCTGTAATGGTCCACCTTTTCATACTATAATATGCAGTATTTTTTAATTACATTACTAAACTAGGGACTTGTATCGGCTTTGGCTGACAATCTTCAGCCTTAATGTAAAACATATAATAACTAAATAAATGTACAAAGACACAATTGGCATAAAAATGTAAAAATACACAATTGACATTAAAAATCATCCAAAAAGACGGTTTGACATTTGAGCGCTGCGATCGCCCCGTCACCTGTTGTTTACCCGCACTAATCCATGACGTGAATCTAATGCCTACATTTATGGTTGCAATAGTTTACCAATAAATCGACTACTGTTTATTTCAGCTACACCTAATATCACAGACATCCTTAATTTGTTGGAAGATAATCGTTTAACTCTATATTTACGCTTATGATGTTGGAAATAGGAGTGAAAATTTGAAAAATTTGTAAAGATGCATGGAAAAATAGTAGAGGAGGAAAGACAGCTCAACTCCCGGAAATGAGTCAGCACTTTTTCTGCTGAGTCAGCACTCGAGGTCTAGTAGTGTAGCAATGCAAATTCTAACGCAAGGTCATAGTAGGTGTGCAATTTCGATTTTTAGATTTTGCATAAGAGAGCGAGGCTAACCACACAGTCGCTATTTAGAGGGGCCTAACCTTACTTTAACAGCTAGTTGCCCTTCCCGACACCTAAGGGATCAAGTCTAACCTTACATCCGCCTTCTTGAAGGGACTATCTTTAGTTTTACGGAAAGATGCCTTTCCCTACGCCAATTGCACAAGACTTGTTTTAATGTAATACGTGCTTCAGCAGTAGCGTTTCCAGGTACAAACTTATTTCGATAGCAATGAAGCCTTGAAATTTTCTTCTACTTCATCTGCATCTCATCTTGAGATGTTTGCACGGTGACAGAACCTGTAGTAGGCTTAGGAAATGAAGTAAAATCATAAAGCTCTAATGGCAATGCAACACAGAGATCATCTTTATCTCCTTCTCCTTTTCCTTTATTATCACTATTATTATCAGCATCGTTGTCCTTATTATCAAAATCATGATCTTGCCTCTACTTTATCTCAAAATGTGTCCTTATTAACAGAACTTGTAGCGGGCCTAGACAACATGGGAGAATCAAAAATCTCTCGCAGAGGTGTACGTTTAAAAAATAAATCAGTGTTTGCTTGACTATGATTGAGCTCTTCTTATTTGCTTCTCGATGAAGCTAGATTACGCACGGCTTCGTAACGTTGAGAATTGTGTGCGTTCTTAAACTCTCTTGTACAATGTTTGCATTGAAAACTTGTCCTACATGATAGCTCATGACGTTTCTTGTGATAGACTAGGGAAAATGTTTTTCCACATTCTTTCCAAATATAGCTAGAAAAAGGTCTTTCCATGACGGATTTTATCTTCTGCTAACCGATTCTTCTTTCAAAGATACAAGTTAAATCTACTAGACACTTATTACTCTCTACTTCGATGATGCGAACAGCTTAACGATTAACAGTAAACTAACATTAAAGCGGATAACCAAGGTGGTAACAAGGAGGACTAGCGCCGTCGAGATGGCAGCAGTGTGGTCAGCGATGTTCTGTTGTTTAACATTCTGCGTCCATGTGGTTAAATATGGCAGCTGTTAATTTGACAGTTGTCAAAAGCACGTATTACATTAAAACAAGACCCTACACATCAACTTATCCCATTAGCCCTTCAGCCCACTAGCCCTTTAACCCATTAGACCTTTAGCCCATTAGACCTTTAGCCCATTAGACGCCGGAGAAGGAGGAGAAGGAATAGAAGATGTCTTTAACCCTTTAGCCCATTAGCCCTTTAATCCTTTATCCGTAGGAAAAAGAGGAGGAGGAGGATGATTAAGAGTCGTTTTACCCTTTTGCCCTTCTAATAATATGTGACCCCTGAGTTCCATTCCCCGTCATGTGTGTAGCACGAATTTTTTCGGCTATTTCGCTCCTGCACAAGCTACCTATGGCAACAGATTTAAATTATATGCTTCCGAACCGATATTTCATGTTACATGTTTATGCGATAACTTGTGCGACTGCTAGGGGCTTAAATGTATCCAATGTGTGACGGGAAATGGGAACTAACATTTATTTGGCATAATGGAATTACTACTTGAAAACGCCTATGAATATTTATTTACGTCTCTGGCATGTGTACTTGTGAAACGAGACGTTATCTATCGTTCATTGTTGGAAACTGTCATCTAGTTGTGGAACTTGCCATGCACACTTAATTCAAACTATTTCTCCTATTATTACGTATTTGCTGGATTAATCTGATTCGTTCGAGTTTAATCGACTGCCGTGCAGGCAGACGCAGTGTGCGACTTTTGAATGCTGGGTACTGTGAGCTTCCGGTTTCTCTGTGGAAAGTGAGGCAGTCGGCCTGTTGCGTTGAAGCTTTCAACATGGCTGTGTTGGGGAGAACCTTTAAAGAGACATATTTGCGTAATGGGAGCGGCTTTGTAATGGAGTCTGACTCCAGGGGATAATCTACTGAATATTAGGGCTATGCCCTTTACTTTTTAAATATTTCTCAGTTTGCTCCAGCCTTAATTTCTTTTTATTGGTGTAAGAAGAAAACTTCGTGTGAGTGTTTACCGTTAACTAGACGGGATGTGCAAAATGTGTTGTAAGTTCGATATCTTAACTCTACTCAAGTAAGTACTGTAAAGCATATATTATTAAAGTGACTTCGTACAGCCAAGGTGCACATCTTCGAAACGTCTGTTTATTAATAAAAAAAACTGAAAACGTCTGATAACAAAATTTACTGTAACGGATAGGATTTAAATTTGTAAAAGTATGTAATAAAGCTATACGGGTACTTGGAATCGCTAGGTATGCGTGTATGAGGCTGTAGTTCGTGGGTGTTGTTTAAACGTACTGTGTTGTGGTTCGTATCTTGTTTGCCTACCCATTCTTAGTGACGTTTTATTATTATTATCTCCGCCGTGATTATTATTATTATTATTATTATTATTATTATTATTATTATTATTATTATTATTATATTTGTAATTATTATTATTATTATTATTATTATTATTATTATTATTATTATTATTATTATTATTATTATTATTATTATATGTGTATTATCCTCTCTAATTTTTCTTCATTGTTTGGATTTGCCTTCCAACTGTGTTGCTTTTGCGTTTTCTGGCTGACTATTTGTATGAGATCGTTATTTGCATTGTCGGGACGTTAATTAAATGACACCTCATGTATGCATCTTAGCGTTATCCAAAGCCCCCTCCATTCTAAATTATCTAAGCTGTTGGCGTACTGTTTAAAAATAGGTAAATGTATTTTCGTACTATAACCCATGGGAGTAATAATTAAAATTATTATTATTATTATATTTTGTAAGGTCGAGTCTGTGAAAAATTGAAATTTGCTGGTCGACATTTAATTTAATGTATGCTATTCTCTGAACGTTTTCTTGTCACATACTACCCATTGTTTGAGTTCCGTGCCTTTGTGGATTATTACGTAATGGTCATCCCTTTCTTATCTTATCTTATGGACTCGATTATTAAACTTTTGGTGGCTTTGATGATTATAATGGGATGATGGCTTGGCGTCGGTAAATGTCTCTCCTGTTGTGTGCTTCCGTGTTCTGTTATTAAGTGGGAACGTATATTGTATCCTTTCCATTCATATTTTTATTCTGTTGGGATAGTTTTCCCCCTTTGTTTATTTTTTTCTTTGCGTTTAGGCCATCTGTGGACCACGGTGCTTGTGTTTTAGCTGTGTTTTTGTCGTCGTCTGCCCCTTTTAGCGTACTGGAGTGTGTTCTTAGTGGCCTCTTGAGCCTTCCTGTTGGCCCAGTATTCCTTCATTTCTCGCTGATTTCTTTCCTGCGCTCCTCTAACCAATTCTCGGCTCCTTTGTGGCTAGCTGATGTAAGGGATGTTAGGAAAGGTTTAGTTTTGACCATTAAACGGTATGAATTTCTGTCAGTAATGGCGGTTTGATTAATATTAAGCTCTGCAAGATCTTTGTCCACTTGTTTGGTCCAGGGGAATCCAGTAGCTTTGCCTTTTCTAGCAACCTTGAAGATCTTATGGGATAATCTATTAGGATCCATTCTGTATAGGTGTCCATAGAAAGTCAGGCGTTTTCTCCTGATGGCATCTATGAGGTTTTCTTGATGCTGGTAGAGCTCATTGTTGGGTTTGTACCATCGCCTTCCATCTGCTAGGATCCTTGGCCCTATTATTCTACTCAGGAATTTCCGTTCTTGCACTTCCAGGGCTCTCAGTGGCTTTTTTTAGTTAGGGATAGGCATTCTGCTGCGTAGAGGACTGATGGTCTGAATACTGCATTATAGTGTCTCAGTTTTACATTCTTTGATAAATGCTTTGGGGCATATAGTTTTCTGCAGGCATGGTAGGCCTTGTCTAATTTGATTCTCCTTTGTTCAAGAGCCATCGTTCACTTAGGTCCTCCGATATCCACTCTCCGAGGTACTTCACATTTTTAGCTCTCTTGATGTGTTTTGTATCACTGACTCCCATTGTTATACGGGCATCTTTGATGTTGGTCATAAACTCGGTCTTTCCAATGTTGATCATGAGGCCCGCTTTAGCTGCTATAGAGTTCAGTGTTTGAAGTTGCATAGTTGTCTCATGCATGTCGTTTGCTAATAAAGTAAGGTCATCAGCAAAGGCCAGGCATGGAACCCTCAGGTTGTCTGATTTAAACCCCATTCTTACTCCGGTGTTCTCAGGTCCATTCTCATGATCTTTTCCAGGACACAGTTAAATAATATGCATGAGATACCATCTCCTTGCCTCACCCCTGTTTTGATTGTGAAGCTCTCTGATAATTGACCTCTAAACTTAACTTTGGAAGTGGTGTTGTGCAGGGTGGCTTGCACCAACCTATTAATATTTTCGTTTAGTCCCAGTTCTCTTAAGGTGTTGAAGAATGTGATCCTATCCACGGAGTCGTATGCCTTCTGGAAGTCGACAAAGATAGCTACCCACTGTATCTGTTCAGCACAAGACCTTGCATTTCTGAACCCTGCTTGATATTCTCCTAATTCTTTATCCAGTTGTCTTGTTATGTGCTGTTCCAGAATCTTGGAAAGACTTTATACGATACTGAAAGGAGTGATATTCCTCTATAGTTGCTGGGATCTGTTTTGCTTCCCTTCTTGTGGATTGGATGGATAACAGCTGATGTCCAATCATCTGGGAGCCTTTCTTTAGCCCATATGTCCAGGATTACTTTGTGTATGTGCCTGAATGTTTGCTCACCAGCTTGTTTCAACATTTCTTCCACTATTCCGTCTTCTCCAGGAGCTTTGTTGTTCTTGAGAAGTTGAATGGTCTCTCTTATTTCTTCATAGGTAGGAGGAGGGATGTCTTTGGTGTCCGGGTTAACTGGTTCTCTAACTGCGAGGCGCTGCGCAGGTTCTTCAGCATTCAAAAGTCCTTGGAAATAATGAGCCAGTGTCTTGATGCAGTCATCATCATTGAGGCACAGTGATCCGTCTGTTCTCTGGAAGTGTAAAGTTTGGGGTGTGAACTGGGTCGTCCGTTGTTTTAGACCTTTGTATAAGTCTCTGGAGTTGTTTCTTCCAAAATCCTCCTCGGCTTGCTTAATCAGTTCTTTGTTGTATTTTCTTTTCGCCCCTCTTATGATGCTGGAGGTGTTCTTTCTTTGTGTAATAAAGGCTTGTAGGTTGGTTTCGTTTTTATGATGGTTCCAATTGAACCATGCTAGTCGCCTGGATTCTATAGCCTCATCGCATTCATTTGACCACCATGGGTGTTTGTTTCCTTTAGTTCTGTTGGGGATCGTCTTCTGAGCCGCGTCTGTTATAGCATCCCGAAGTGGGTCCCAATTTGTAGTGGTGTTAATCCTATTGATGTGTTGGTTCAGACTCTCTTGGTAACTTGCATTATCTTCTTTAAGTTTGGTGATATCAAACCTAGGAATCTTCTTTTTCTTCATAAGCATAGCCTTAGTCTTATACAGTGGTTTCAGATTCATCTTAACCATGGACAGGTAATGATCGGAGTCTATGTTAGCTCCTCGTAAAACCTTCACGTTCATAATGTCGCAGTGTTGCTTCTTATCTATTGCCACGTGGTCAATTTGGAACTCGCCCATCATGTTGTTTGGGCTGCGCCTTGTTATGGCCTTCCTAGGTAGACGTTTAAAAGCCGTAGACTTCAAGAGTAATCCATACTTGGTGCACAGACTGATTACCCGTTCCCCATTCTTGTTGGTTCTCTTATGGGCGGGGTATCTTCCTACAATCGTCCGGTATTTCTGTTCTCTCCCAATCTAAGCATTGAAATCTCCCAGCAGTATTGTCGTATGATGATGTGGGATGTGGTCTAGGGTTTCCTCAAGGGTGTTCCAATACTTATCTGTAGTCTCTGGGTTTTTCTTGTTAGAGTCATTGGTAGGAGCATGGAAGTTAACCAAAGAGTATCCCCTATTGCTAGACCTGAAGGATATTACTGAAGTTCTATCATTGGGCGAAGAGAAGCCAAGTATGTTAGCAACTAGTTTGTGGTGTACTGGGAACCCTGTCCCCAGGAAGGGTATATTCATCATGACTCTCTTACCAGGCTTTCCCTTATATATTCTATATTCTATATTCTATATTCTGTATTCTTGAGACTCCATGGCATCTTCATCTGGGAACCGTGTCTCTTGTAAGGCTGCAATGCTGATGTTCTTGTCTTTCAGGATTTCAAGGGTATGTTTAAGTTTCCCGGTCTTGATCAGCGAGTTAATATTGATCGTAAATAGGTATGTGATGTTCCTTTTTCTTTTAGTACTGACTGAGTCACATGAAGGCATAGGTCCCCCAGAATCCGACGACATATATGCCCCGTCATGAACGGGGGTGGATTGATTACCACCTGGGTATTTATCATTATTGTTTTCGTACTTCGTGTTTGATACAGTCTATTACACAAGTGTGTATAGTTGGTCACCCGAAAGTGACGAAATGTTGACTATCAAGTTGTAAGCCTTGAAGCCCCCAGCACTGATCGGTTCACTGACCCAGTTTCCCGCTGGGATTGGTTACCCAACCTTCCACTGGGTTGCTCAGCTTAACAGGGACACCTCTTGTAGGTTACGTGCTGGATTTGGAGTGAAAGAGGCTAGTAGGATTCTCTTGCTGAATCCAATATTTTATGTTGCAGATACCGGGCAACGACGCATTTCACTCCCATTTGCCCGGAGCCACAAGGACTCCTCCCAGGTTAATTCCTGGGACCTTTGTTTATTTTATTTATTCTGGTTTCGTTAATTTATGTAGATTTCATTCGCGGTTGGAGCCACTGATTTATTAGCCTATTGTACCTGTGTTATTTATTGTGTGTGCTTTTTGCGTGTGTCCTCTTATTTGTTAGTAGTGTAGCAAATTTCAATTTTAAATAGTATTTATATTGCGGGCCCGCATACTGTAATACTCTATTTTATATTTTAAATGAATTTCCATGAAATAATTAAGGTAATGTAATTGAATAATTTAATGTTATATGTTATGAGTTTCCAACTTAATTTTGTGGAAGCCTATCTTAATGTCAGCTTCATTTCATCTTAATTTAAATTTCAGTTTAAAATACTGTTTCTCCCTTTTATTTTTATTGCGATTAAATTTAAAAAAAATTGGAATATATATATATACTGTATATATATATATATAGGTGTTCTTACATTACTCTACTTTTCAAATTTTATTTACTAAGTAAATATTATTTATTTTAAATTTTATCTCGTGTGTTATTTAGTAGTTAGTAATATTGACCTGGCAACCTGTCAACCGTTAATGATAAGATCCAGCCTCTTTTTCCCTTCCTTTTTTTGCCCTCCACGCTTCGTACACTGACTGACAGAGCAAATGCAACACCAAGAAGGAGTGGTCAGAACTTTATGCCAATTGCAGGGTAGACTGACGTCACTGAGGTATACTCATGATGTGAAATGCGCCGCTGTGCTGCGCACGTAGCGAACGATAAATGGGACACGGCGTTGGCGAATGGCCCACTTCGTACCGTGATTTCTCAGCCGACAGTCATTGTAAAACGTGTTGTCGTGTGCCACAGGACACGTGTATAGCTTAGAATGCCAGGCCGTCGTCAACGGAGGCATTTCCAGCAGACAGACGACTTTACGAGGGGTATGGTGATCGGGCTGAGAAGGGCAGGTTGGTCGCTTCGTCAAATCGCAGCCGATACCCATAGGGATGTGTCCACGGTGCAGCGCCTGTGGCGAAGATGGTTGGCGCAGGGACATGTGGCACGTGCGAGGGGTCCAGGCGCAGCCCGAGTGACGTCAGCACGCGAGGATCGGCGCATCCGCCGCCAAGCGGTGGCAGCCGCGGACGCCATGTCAACCGCCATTCTTCAGCGTGTGCAAGACACCCTGGCTGTTCCAATATCGACCAGAACAATTTCCCGTCGATTGGTTGAAGGAGGCCTGCACTCCCGGCGTCCGCTCAGAAGACTACCATTGACTCCACAGCATAGACGTGCACGCCTGGCATGGTGCCGGGCTAGAGCGACTTGGATGAGGGAATGGCGGAACGTCGTGTTCTCCGATGAGTCACGCTTCTGTTCTGTCAGTGATAGTCACCGCAGACGAGTGTGGCGTCGGCGTGGAGAAAGGTCAAATCCGGCAGTAACTGTGGAGCGCCCTACCGCTAGACAACGCGGCATCATGGTTTGGGGCGCTATTGCGTATGATTCCACGTCACCTCTAGTGCGTATTCAAGGCACGTTAAATGCCCACCGCTACGTGCAGCATGTGCTGCGGCCGGTGGCACTCCCGTACATTCAGAGGCTGCCCAATGCTCTGTTTCAGCAGGATAATGCCCGCCCACACACTGCTCGCATCTCCCAATAGGCTCTACGAGGTGTACAGATGCTTCCGTGGCCAGCGTACTCTCCGGATCTCTCACCAATCGAACACGTGTGGGATCTCATTGGACGCCGTTTGCAAACTCTGCCCCAGCCTCGTACGGACGACCAACCGTGGCAAATGGTTGACAGAGAATGGAGAACCATCCCTCAGGACACCATCCGCACTCTTATTGACTCTGTACCTCGACGTGTTCCTGCGTGCATCGCCGCTCGCAGTGGTCCTACATCCTACTGAGTCGATGCCGTGCCCATTGTGTAACCTGCATGTCGGTTTGAAATAAACATCAATTATTCGTCCGTGCCGTCTCTGCTTTTTCCCCAACTTTCATCCCTTTCGAACCACTCCTTCTTGGTGTTGCATTTGCTCTGTCAGTCAGTGTATTTTTCTGCTACTGCCCTTACGGTACGTATTGTGTTTTGTTTTCATTTGTTGTTTTGTGTACTTTTTGGTAAGGTTCCACAATGTGTTCCTTATTTCACTTTCCGCATGAGCGACTTGCTTATAACCGATGACAACAGATTCAAATAGTATATTTCCGAACGAAAATTTCAAGTTACATGTTATCCGATAATTTGTTCAACTGCTATGGGCTTTAATGTAGCCAATATATTTGTAATGCCACTGGGCGTTATGTTTAATTTCACTTTCCGCATGACCTACATGCTTGTAACCCATGACAGCAGATTCAAATAGTATATTTCCGAACCGAAATGTCAACTTACACTTTTATCCGATAATTTGTTCAACTGCTAGGGGATTAAATGTAACCAATGCATTATTATGGTACTAGGCGTTCTGTTTAATTTCGCTCCTACATGAACTACAAGCTTATAACCTATAACAAAAATTGAATTTATATGTTTCCGAACCGATATTTCATGTTACATATGTATACGAACAATTGTTCGACTGCTAGGGGCTTAAATGTAAGCAATGTATTTGTTATAGCGCTATGAAAACTGTTTATTTCTCTTTCAGCATGAATTTGACATTTTCCAGATAGAGACGGAACTTTTCTAAAGCAAATAAGACTGCCAAACCTTCGAGCTCATAGATGGAATATTTGGCTTCTTGAGCCGATAGAGTCCTAGAGGCATAGGCGATGGGTCGCCTCCCTAGTTCAGTCTCTTGTAGAAGGACTGCAGCTACCGCCGACGACGAGGCGTCGGTTTGGACGATGAATTTCTTGAAGAAATCGGGCATGGCCAGAACAGGGGCATTACACAGAGCTAATTTGAGATCTTCAAAAGCGGCTTGTTGGGAAGGTCTCCAATCAAATTTTACGCCTTTCCTACGAAGTAAGTTCAAGGGCGCCGCTCTATTGGCGAAATTTGAAATAAATTTCCTGAAGAAATTCACCATACCAATGAACCTGGCAATACCTTTGATGTCCTTGGGAGGTTTGAAATCACGGATGGCCTGTGTTCTGGAGTGATCCACTGCGACACCATCGGGCATTACAATATGCCCTAGGAATGACATGGAAGGCTTAGCGAAGGCGATCTTGGACAACTTCACCGTTAACCCAGCCTTACGAAGGCGTCTAAGAACTTCTTTCAGATGATCTAAAGGTTCTTCGAAGGTCTCCGAAAATACGACGACATCATCGAGATAGTGGTACAAGTACTCAAACTTGATGTCGGAGAAGACCCTATCTAGCAATCTTGTAAGCACGGCTGCTCCCGTGGGGAGCACGAAAAGCACGCGGTTGTACTCATACAAGTTCCAATCCGTGGCAAAAGCAGTCAGATGTTTAGATTCTTCAGCTAAATGAATCTGATTATACGCCTGATTGCGGCCCAAGATTGTGAAGAACTTCGCTTTACGAAACCACGAAAAACAAGAATGAAGGTCTGGAAGGGGCACGGATTGTAACACCACCTTCCGATTGAGAGCCCTATAATCAATCACAGGCCTGAAGCCACCTTGGGGTTTCGGGACAAAGAAAATAGGCGATGAATACGCCGACTTAGAGGGCCGAATAATACCATCTTTTAACATTTGATCGATGATCTTTTTCAGAGCCTTCATTTTGGGCGGAGGTAGCCTATACGGTGGAAATCTCACAGGGATCGAATCTGTAACCTCAATCTTATATTCGATAAGGACAGTAACGCCAAGAGTATCAGAGAAAACATCTGGAAACGACTGACACAGCTTACGAATACTATCAGCCTGTTCCTCAGGTAGATGCCTTAGATCTAACAACATCTCATCCTGGGTAGGTGAAACAGATTAGCATGACGCAGAACTACATTTCAATAAGGGAATTTTACAATTCGAAGCAAATTTGAACGTGCACGACTTGCTCTGAAGATCGAGCACTAGACCAGTGTGAGATATGAAGTCTGCTCCCAATATAATGGGGCAGGACAAGTGCTTAGCCACAAACAATTTAACTTTCCAAGTAAATTTGGCAATTCTAATTTTTGCATACAGAAAACCTACAATTTCTAATGGAGAGGAGTTTGCCGAAACGCATTGAACCAAAGACGAACAATAATCAGGAAATTTACAAACAGATTTCAATTTGGAATACCATTCAGCCGAAATAATGGAACAAACACTGCCTAAATCTAAAAGAGCAGTTACAGGCTCATTATTCACCTCAATTTTAAGGAAAGGTACTGGTGCGGGGGAATCCGCCGCAATCCTTGGACATTCCTTAGGGCCTTCACATGATAGATTAGAAGACTGACATTTCCCCGATCTTTCGCGGGATTTAACCTGGGCTGAGCCTTGGAAAGATGAGTCTGCCGACTCAGCCGGAGCCACTAGTCACTTATGCTTGTTGGTGGAAGTTGCACCCGAAGTTGAGCAGGAGGGGGTGCTGTTAGCATTAGGGCAGTTCTTGGCAATATGGGAAAAAGCACCGCATTTAAAACAGCCTTGGGATGACCCTGCTCCATTCCTTGTCCCACTAGATTTAATTGATGGACACTTGTTCCGAAGATGGTCAGGCGACCCACAAGCATAACATTTACGGGCAGTGATGGTTCGGCGAGGTATAGGCCGAAAGTTACTTGATGACGGAGGGGCTCCCTCGCAACACGTATTGTATCAGCATATCCAACCCCTTCGGCTGATACGGCCAATGCTTCAAGTACAGAAAAGGTTTGCGGGCGCGCCGCAAAACACAAATATGACATATAGGATGGTGAAATACCTTCCACAATAGCATGAACAATTGATCTTCGGGAAAATGAAGAACAAACACCCTGGTATAAAATTTGATATCCTGGATGAAGTCGGCAAGACTTTCGTCCAGACGCTGTACACGATAGTAGTGCTTTTGAATAAGCGATGACCTAGCACGAGCCGGAATGAAGTTTGCGAGAAGGTGTGCGTGAAAGTCTTCTGTAGATGACTGTTCCACAATTGCCCTAACTATTTTGTCTGAGAGGACACCTATGGCATACGGATAAATAATTTGAAGAATTTGGGAAGCAGAGAGGGAAAATATTAGGGCATGATCCTGGAACTCGACCAAAAATCTCAAAAATGAAATTACCTCACTGGTGGAGTTAACCGAAAACTTGAAAATACCCCTATGTAACATTGATAATGGATGAGGCAACCTACTGAAGCCCGGTGACATAATAGGGAACTGTCTAGGGGGTGACGGAGGCTCGGAGGGAGCATTATTCAAAAAGAAAGGCGGAATTGAGGGCCGACGATCAGGGCCGGTTTCTAGATGAGCAGGTGTCTTTTGAGTAACCGCAAATGTTCCATTTTCTACCCCTTTGGAAGAAGTTTCCTCGCTAACAGTGTTTACCGCCATGGGCAGGTCAGTCTTGGGAGCCGTTACCCCCGATAACAATTGACCGACAGTACTGGACAATTTAGAAGTGTTTTCAATGAGGGCACTAGCCTCCTTTCCCTGAATGTCACTCAACTTGAGAGACAATAGATCATTAAGACTATTATAAAAATGGAAGAGTCGAGCTTGCACACGTTTAAGTTGGTTAGGGGATAGGTTCCCTTCTTCAAAAAAGCTAACTACAGACGCTAGCTCAGTAGTATTGTCATTGATCGTGGAGAGAGCGTCATCAATCTCTTTCTCTTCCAACGTTGGGGTGGTAATAGGCAAATCAAGGGAATCTTTAAGTTTATTGGCATCCAACGCAACCGTGCCTCCAGATTGAACGTTTCTTACGCAAATAGAAAGGATGGAGGACCTCGCGAGAGCCGGACATGATGGCAGAAAAATTTTTTTAAAAAAAATATTCCAGCGACTGAGAAAATTGTTAGAGTTCGAATGAAATACAATGTTTAGCCGTCAAAAGGGGCTAAATTGAGACCCGTTCAACCACGCTCTGCTACCACTTGTTACGGAGTTTTGTGGATTTGCAGAGGTAAAAGAAAGTGCGGGCTGGAATAGGTCTCAACTACAAAATTAAAGTTAATTTAAAACTTTAACAAGGTTATATTTTATTTTCAAAATCAACAGATAACAACTGTTAACAATTCTCACTAGGTGAAATAACAAAGAACACTCAGGTACAATGCAAATTTACAAATTCTGGGCTACGAGCCCCAAAGTCTGAGTTCTCGACTCACAACCACAAATATCAATGGGCACAAGACCCTTAATTACATGGAGCACTTGCTCCCGCTTAGTAGTATCAAGCTTCAGAGAGGCACTTTCCAAAGAAACCAGAAAGAGCTGACCTGCTCTCAATTTTATAAGCACAAACAACTTTACTTCTACCTGCCCTCAAGGCACACCAATAAACAGGGGTATTTGATACCCAACCTACAGGGCCTTTACATGAGGAAAATAAACATCAGGTTAAGTTACTGGCCCCTAATTCAAAATTGAATGGAGGCGAAGCTTGCACCCCTAATACACCTTTAAAACCTACTTGGCACTAGGCCGCTTACGCAAGGGCTAATCCCATACTAAGGAGGTGACACGTATAAGAAAACTTTATTACATTAAGAAGAGAAGGAAAACGGTTATGAAAACGTAGTCACCTCAAAACAATATGAGTGGGAGCTCGAGAGGGTTAGGCACTCTCTATCCCAATTTGTAGATAAAGAGACGGAAATTTCACCAAATGTTTTATACATTTTAAAGGTAGGTTACATGAGAAAAGTTTCGAACCTGCCCCGAGGGTTAAACTGCTGAGCTAGCAAGAAATAAAGTTATTAAACGGCCATTACCTTGTTGATGAACTGCTCCCCGAAGAAAGAGGCGCTACCCGCCCCCTGCTACATAATCACACACTACGCAAGATGTCGATGAAGTGGCCAGGAGACCAGAAAATCAGCAGTTTTTATACCCTCGCGGAAAATTCGAGACGTGTAATGAATGATTACAACCCGCCCACAAAATGTTATTGGATAACAGCAAAAACTAATACACAAGAGGAGGAAGAAACACCTTATTTGTGGAAAATTAATTACAGAAATTCCTGATTGGCTACATTTAAAACAGGCGGAAAGAAAGGATTATATTGCCAACCTACAACTGACAGAGCAAAATTTAGTTAAGACGAAACTTATGAATACAAAATTTCTTCAAGAAAGTACATTCCTTTACACCAGAGTGCGTTATCATAGTTTTGGTAGAGACATCTGTTAGAGAATGTCCAAATTTCTTGATACGGAGCAAACAAACACAAATCGATATAGACACAGTTCAGAACACTTCCAAATTGCCAGATAGTGACATCTGCCGCGAAACCGTTGAGTTAATACAGTTTGTTAAAGTTCAGACTTTCTCCTGTAGAGGAGTTTCAACTGGCGCAATATTAGTATTAGCGGCGTGGAGGTGTACCACCCGGTACAAAATAATTAAGGTAATGTAACTGAATAATTTAATGTTATTTGTTATGAGTTTCCAACTTAATTTTGTGGAAGCCTATCTTAATGTCAGCTTCATTTCATCGTAATTTAAATTTCAGTTTAAAATACTGTTTCTCCCTTTTATTTTAATTGCGATTAATTTTTAAATGGAATATATACATATTTAGCTGTTTTTACATTACTCTAATTTTCAAATTTCATTTACTAAGTAAATATTATTTATTTTAAATTTTATCTCTTGTGTTACTTAGTAGTTAGTAATATTGACCTGGAAACCTGTCAACCGTTAATGATAAGATCCTGCCCTTTTTTCCTTCATTTTTTTGCCCTCCACGCTTCGTATTTTTCTGCTACTGCCCTTACGGTACGTATTGTGTTTTGTTTTCATTTGTTGTTTTGTGTACTTTTTGGTAAGGTTGCACAATGTGTTCCTTATTTTACTTTCCGCATGAGCGACTTGATTATAACCGATGACAACAGATTTAAATAGTATATTTCCGAACCAAAATTTCAAGTTACATGTTTATCCGATAATTTGTTCAATTGCTATGGGCTTAAATGTAGCCAATATATTTGTAATGACACGGGGCGTTATGTTTAATTTCACTTTCCGCATGACCTACATGCTTGTAACCCATGACAGCAGATTCAAATAGTATATTTCCGAACCGAAATGTCAACTTACACGTTTATCCGATAATTTGTTCAACTGCTAGGGGATTAAATGTAACCAATGCATTATTATGGTACTAGGCGTTCTGTTTAATTTCGCTCCTACATGAACTACAAGCTTATAACCAATAACAAAAGATTGAATTTATATGTTTCCGAACCGATATTTCATGTTACATACATATACGAACAATTGTTCGACTGCTAGGGGCTTAAATGTAAGCAATGTATTTGTTATAGCGCTATGAAAACTGTTTATTTCACTTTCAGCATGAGTTACATGCTTATAACCCATAACAACAGATTCAAATAG
The DNA here is from genome assembly GCF_040414725.1 of Anabrus simplex. Lineage (NCBI taxonomy): Eukaryota > Metazoa > Arthropoda > Insecta > Orthoptera > Tettigoniidae > Anabrus > Anabrus simplex. The sequence continues at coordinate 132,417,009 of NC_090269.1, forward strand.
TATATTTCCGAAACGAACTTTCACGTTACATGTTTATCCGATAATTTGTTCGACTGTTAAGGGCTTAAATGTAACCCATGTACACTTACTTAGTAAATGTCATACCTAATAGCGTTTGGGGCCTCCTCTGGCCCTGCGAACTGCAGTGAGACGCCGTGGAAGTGAGTAGACAAGTCTCTGGTAGTCCTCTGGATGCAGCTGACACGAAATCGTTTGCAGATCTGCCGCCAATGCTGGTTTGTTCGTGGGTGCAGGATCCATGGGACGGAGCCTGCGTTCCAGGACATCCCAGATATGCTCGATAGGGTTCATATCGGGGCTCCTGGGTAGCCATGGCAGTTGTTGGACCTCCGTTGCATGTTCCTGGAACCATTCCCGGGCGACGTGGGAGCGATGTGGTGGGCGTTATCATCTTGAAACACCGCGGAACCGTCTGGTTGCTGGAAGGACAAACATGGGTGGAAATGGACTCCGAGCAGCTCAACATACCGTGTACCATTCAAAGTCTCCTCCAGAATAACTAGGGGACCCATTCCACATCAGGAAAATGGACCCCAGACCATAACAGAGACACCAGCGCCCTGGACCACACCTTCGAGGCAGGCGGGATCCATCGCTTCATGTTTTCTGCGCCATACACGGTGCTTCCCATCAGCATGGTGCAGTTGAAATCGTGATTCGTTCGACGATATCATGTTACGCCATTGTTCCAGTGTCAATGCCTGGTGACTGGCGACAAATGCGCGTCGTTGTGCCCGATGACGTTTGGTTAACAGTGGCACCTGTGTGCGGCGCCGGCTCCCAAACGCCATAGAACCCATGTTCCTACGGATTTTCCACTGGGAGACATGTCTAGCACGGCCTGTGTTGAATTGAGCCGTGATTTATTGCACGGTTGCCCGTCTGTCACTATTGACAATCCGTCTCAGATGTCGCTGGTCACGGTCATCGAGGGTGGCTGGACGGCCGGTCGTACGTCTGTTGTGGACGGTGACACCCGCATTCAACCATTCACAATACACCCTGGACATGGTTGATCGTGTGAAGCCGAATTCCCGCACCACTTCCGAATTCGCATTTCCCGTCCGTCGGGCACCGACCACCATACCCCGTTCAAACGGTGTCAGCTCACGACGACGTTCCATTTTACACCTGTCACATGTACAGACACTACTCACAAGGTCTCCTATACAACTGCCGCTGGCACAGGGGGCGTGTTGTGCGCAGACAACACACCTGCGTATCAGTGCTCCGCTATCCCATGACATTTGCTCAGTCAGTGTATTTCTTACAGCGCTACGCGAACTTTATATTTCACTTTCAGCATGAGCTACATGCTTATAACCCATGACAACAGATTCAAATAGTGTATTTCCGAAAAGGAATTTCAAGTTATATGTTTATCCGATAACTTGTTCGACTGCTAGGGGATGAAGTGTAAACAATGTGTTTTTGTGGCACTAGGCGTTCTGTTTAATTTCACTTGTGCATGAGCTACATGCTTATAACTTATTCCAACAGACTGAAATAATACGTATGTTTCCGAACCGATATTTCATGTTACATGATTATGCGATAATTTGTTCAACTGCTAGGGGCTTCAATGTAAGCGATGTATTCCTTATAGCGCTACGTGAACGGTTTATTTAACTTTCCGCGTGAGCTACATGCTTATAACCCGTGCCAACAGATTCAAGTAGTATATTTGCGAACCAAAATTTCAAGTTACATGTTTATTCGATAATTTGTTCGACTGCTAGGGGCTTAAATGTAACCGATGTATTTCTTATGACACGAGGCGTTCTCTTTAATTACACTTTCCGTATGAGCTACATGCTTATAACCCATACCAACAGATTCAACCGAAATTTCAAGTTACATGTTTATAAAATAATTTGTTCGACTAATAGAGGCTTAAATGTAATCAATGTATTTCTTATGGCACTAGGCGTTCTGTTTAATTTTACTTTCCGCATGAGCTACATGCTTATAACCCATGCCAAAAGATTCAAATAGTATATTTCCGAACAGAAATTTCAAGTTTCACGTTTATCCGATAATTTATTCGACGGCTAGGGGCTTACATGTAAACAATGTATTTCTTATGTCACTAGGCGTTCTGTTTAATTACACTTTCCGCGTGAGCTACATGTATATAACCCATGCCAACAGATTAAAGTAGTTTGCATCTGAACCGAAATTTCAAGTTACATGTGTATCCGATAATTTTTTCGACTGCTAAGGGCTTAAATGTAACCAATGTATTTCTCACGGCACTAGGCGTTTTCTTTAAATTCATTTTTCAGCATGAGCTACATGCTTATAACCCATGCCAACAGATTCAAATAGTATATTTCCGAATCGAAATTTCAAGTTCCGTTACATTTTACCCGATAATTTGTTCGACGGCTAGGGGCTTAAATGTAACCAATGTATTTCTTATGGCACTATGCGTTCTGATAAGAGCCCATGTATGGCTGAGCCTATGTATAGCCGCCATCTTGCGAAATCGCCCATAGCCGTCACCTTTCTCCTTAAAAGCCCAGGTATAGTCGTCGTCTTGTACAATCGCCCATGGCCGGCATCTTTCCATAAGAAGCCGTGTATAGCCGCCATCTAGCGCAATCGCCCATGGCCGTCATCTTTCTCCATAAGAACCCATATATAGCCGCCATCTTTTGCAATCGCCCATGGCCGTCATCTTTTTCCATAAGAGCCTGTGTATAGCCGCCATCTTGCGCAAGATCACCTGGGCCGTCTCATAAGAGACTGAGTATAGCCCTCACCTTGCGCAATAAGCCCGTCAGCTAGCTTCCTCAATAAGAGCTTGTGTATAGTCGCCATCTTGCGCAAGCGCCCTAAGGATGTCTTTTTGTAGCCACCATCTTGCTCAGTAGGCCCCTGGGCCATTTCATAAGAGCCTGTGTATAGCCGCCATCTTGCGCAAGCGCCCCTAGACCGTCTCATAAGAGCAGCTGGCATCTTGCGCAAGCCGCCTTTTTCCCGTCTCATAAGAGCCTATGCATAGCCGATATCTTGCGTAAGCGCCCCTAAGCCGTTTCATAAGATGCTGTGTATAGCCGCCATCTTGAGCAATTGGCGTCGGGAAGGGTATCTTGCCGTAAAACTAAGGACAGAGCCTTCAATATGGCGGATGTGAGGTTAGGCTTGATCTCTTAGTCGTCGGGAAGGTCAACTAGCCGTTAAAGTAAGGTTAGGCCCCTCTAGATAGCGACTGTGAGGTTAGGCTCGCTCTCTTATGCAAAATCCACAAATCGACATTGCACACCTACTATACTAGGGGTCAATGACCTTGCACTGGAACCTGCATTGCTACACTACTAGACCTCGTTTGCTGACTCAACAAAAAACTGCTAACTCATTTCCGAGATTTGAACTATCTTTGCTCCTCTACTAACGATGGAACAAATACTACTCATTTGGCTAGAGAGGAACAAAATACAGATAAACGAGAATAAAATAGTTCATATGGTTTTCCGTAAAAGAGAAAGGTCTCGGATAGGGACAATATTTACTACAAATAGGGAAATCTGCCAACAACAACTGTCAAAAATTTTAAAAATGTCTAGGAGTAATTCTTTAGACGACGGAAATCACCTTCACAAATCATGTACGAAAACAGTGACTGCTGCCCAAGTAGCTATGAATGATATAAAGCATCTACGAAGGCTGCCGTTAGTCACTACTATGAAGCATTTTAGTTCGAAATTGATTCCTATTTTAACTTCAACAAATGAGACGGAAATAATGGATATAATATGGGCTCATCTGAATCTGAAAGAAGTAGAACAGTTTGATCTACGTTCTTAAAGAAAATGAAATGTGTCTTGAAATCACTCTATCCAGGCTGACATTAGAACCGACTAATAAACCATTTCTTATCAAGCTTTTAAGACTTCGTTTTTACTACGATCTACTCGTTCATATCAGGAACTGTTGGAGCTTAAAGTAAAGAAGAAAGAAATATAGATCACATTTTATGGCACCCAGGCAATGCTTTCATCTGTGCGTGTGAATTGTATGACAATCCCTGTAGTCTGTATTATGTAATTATCTCATTGTACGAAAATACAGATATTTTTCGTCCAGCTATGTTGAAAAGCACAGTGCTTTCGCGGGTATTATTTAGCTTCTATGTTATGTACTGTGTTCATATGCTGTTTAAGTAAGGTAAGAGTGTATTCTGCCCGAAGGCAGTTCTGAACCTGCGCAGAGGTGTGCCTGAGCCGGAGTTAACGTTCGGTAGGGTGACCAGTTCCTTTCCGCTCCTCCATTCCCTTACTCCCACCAACAGCGCGTGGTAACCCATCCAAATCATGACCACGCCCAATGTTGCTTAACTTAGTAGATCTCGCGGGATCCAATGTTTCAACACGCCTTGGCATATGCTGCTTAGTATGGCCATTATTTTGATACTTATAGTTGATAGTAGTTACCTGAATTTCACAGTAGGAAAGGACGGCTGACTCAGAAAATGACGATACCAACTAGACGTTATTTTTCTTTGTCGCTATTCAATGCATATATGTATTATTGGTTATCGTTGTATGCGTTGCACTTGTTCTAGAAATGTTATGATTTCGTTGTAATGTGTGTCTGCCTTCTTTGTGTTTTAAGGCAGCAGACCGAATTTTCCAGTTAATATTATGCGTCCTCGTGTACAGGAATTGACTGGCCCTGCGGTGTAGTGGGACGGTGCCTGCTCTTACCAGGCGGCCCCGTGTTCAATTCCCGGCTAGGTTAGGAATTTTAACCCGGATCTGCGGGCTGGTTCGAGTTCCACTCAGCCTACGTGATAACAAATCAGGAGCTAATCGACAGTGAGACAGAGGCCCCGGTCTAACAAACCAAGAATAACTGCTGTTGATTGCAGGAATCTATGAATTTCATGCCTTATATATTTTACTAGCAAATGTACCCGTGCTTCGCTACGGTATTCTACATTGTATACGGATATCGACGTAAATACTGTGCGTGCAGCAAATGAAATTGTTTTAAAATTGCATGTCTCTTAGCCTTATCCGAGAAATAGCATGGGGAGGTCCACATACGTTGTTTCCAATGTAAAGTGAGGGTTGCGGAGTTGTGATGATAACGCCAGGCTCACTTGCCTACTGCCATTCACAATCGAGTTGGCAAGTTTACATTATAATTGCAGGCCCCAATGCCTACTGCGCGGTCACAATCGATTTGGGGAGTTTTAGTTACAATGGCAGACCCATTTCCTACTTTCAGACAGGTTACAGTTGAGGAGTTTTTATTATAATAGCTGGCAACTTCCCTACCACCAGTCAAAATTGAGTTGTGCAGTTATCATTATAATGACAGTCCCTTTTTACTGCTGCTAGCCAGCTTACTGCCAGTCACACAGAATTAGTGAGTTTCCATGAAAATAGCAGGCCACTATGCCTAATGCTAGTCAAATTTTAGATTGGAACATTTGTTTATAATGGCGGGCACCCTGGCCTAGAGCCAAACACAATACAGTAGGGGACTTTCGAATCCCTTGCCTTCTGCAAGACAAATCGAAAAGTGAATTATTCATTAAAATGGTAGGCCCTCCTTACTAATGCCAGTTACACAGGAGTTGGAGAAGGACCCCATTCCTACTGCCAGCAGTCAAAGTCGGTGTAGGGAGTACTGATTACAATAGCAGACACATTCTTTCTCGATCGTTACAAATCGACATCAATGAATATATACAGATGGACATACGAAAGTATATGAATGTTTACAATATTGCAGACCTTCATTTACAGATTAACTGGTGCTAAACGGTACGTCATATCGACAAAGGATTGTACCGTAAGGCGCAGTATTTAGCGATCTAAATGGCTGGTCCTATGATATTTTCTCGCATCTAATCTATTCATGGGTCAGATTGAATCAGAAACGTTGAATAGGTTGAAATTTGTGTAAGAATATCTTACATTGCATTACTTTTCGGATAATAGCATTTGGCTCACATATGGGTACTGGGTGGGCCAATGTTCGTGTAGAGTTTGATCATACTATCTTTCCTGTAAGTGATTGAAATGATGCACATGAGAAGAAAAGGTTTAGAAATTAATTTCCATTAAGGCAGGTAGATTTCCATTAAGTTTGGTTGTGTGTATTTTGAGGGAGTGCAAAATCACGGTTTCGGTTTCGTATAAACCCCCAATTAGTTCAGGGATTTAGAAACAATATTTGCCCTAAAACCTCCCCAAAGGACAGGTGGATTCTAAATATGAAGTTTGGTGGAAATATATCCAGTAGTTTTCAAGTTAGAGAAAGACAAACAGACCAACAAACAAACAAACAAACAAACAAACAAACAAACAAACAAACAAACTAACTAACTAACAGACACCAGGGAAACCTACCCTTGGACAGATGGATGCTATATATAAAATTTGGTTCAAATATCTTGTTAGTTTTCAAGTTGTAAGAAGTACGCTTTACACGCACACGCTCTTGCGTTAAGTCCGCTGGGATCTGTACCGAAAAACGGTCCGTTAATGATATCTCCCTACTAAATCCTGTTATCGAAATGATGCACATGAGAAAAAAAGGTTTAGAAATTAATTTTCATTAAGGCAGGTTGATTTCCATTAAGTTCGGTTGTGTATACTTTGAGGGAGTGCAAAATCACGGTTTCGGTTTCGTAAAAATCCCCACTCAGTTCAGGGATTTAGAAACGATATTTGCGCTAAAACCTACCCAAGGAGAGGTGGATTCTAAATATGAAGTTTGGTGGAAATATATATTTAGTAGTTTTCAAGTTATAGAAGGACAGACAAACAGACAAACAGACAAACAAACAGACAAACAGACACCAAAGCTAAAAATGATGCAGATGGTCATTATTACACCTGAAACGGATAACTGTACGGAAATTTCGCAAAAATAATCAATGTACAGACACACGGTCGTTACGATTTTATTTTTTGCGCTAAAACCTACCCAACGACAGGTGGATTCTAAATATGAAGTTTGGTGGAAATATATCCAGTAGTTTTCAAGTTATAGAAGGACAGACAAACCGACAAACAAACAGACAAACAGACACCAAAGCTAAAAATGATGCAGATGGTCATTATTACACCTGAAACGGATAACTGTACGGAAATTTCGCCAAAATAATCAATGTACAGACACACGGTTGTTACGATTTTATTTATATAGATGACGGATAAGCATGAGCACGTTGAAAAGTGCAGACTTCCACTTCGAGATTCATATCTCCTAAATGGTTTATGATATTAAGAAACGGTTTGCGCCATCAGACGCCACATTTATCGCTCTAAATGTTCGTTGCTAAACCATATCCTCGTATCTCCCATATTAAGGGGGTAAATTGAGATCAAATTTTGAATAGGGTGAAATTTGGGTGCATTTTTAACATTTTACATTACTTTTTGCCTACTTATGTATAAGCTAGAATCATGAAATTTGGTACACATATGTCCCTTAATCGTGCCAATGTGCGCACACAACGTGATGATCCTATCATTCTTATAAGTGTGTCAAACAATGAAATATACTTGTAAAAATCACCAAATTTACGAACAATCCAGATATACGGCCAAATTTAACGTATAAGGGAGAGAGATACGACAAAATGTTACAGGACCAAAGTTGTAGATCACTCCGAATTGAAGAGACATTGCGCCATCTGTTTTGTGATACGACTTACCGTTTAGCCAAAAAATAGCTCAAAAGGAATGTCTGCATAGTCATTAAAATTGCCTCCATATTTCGATATCTTTGGGGGTAAAAAGTGAAAAATTTGAACATCTTGAAATTTTCCCGTCGGTTAGGGACCAAAAGCTATAATTTCACCAAATTTCAAATGTCTACCTCGTCTGGCAGGTTGTGCCGCCATCTTGATTTGGGGGGATAGGGGATAAAAATGAGGAAATTCCCGAAAATTTTTAAGCCCACGAAACCTATAGGTTATCGTTTTGGATATACTATACGACTGTGTTCTTATGCTGAGCCCAAAATTTGAGCCCCCCAGCGTACCCCCTTCAGGGAATTTTGAGAATTTCCGATTTTTCTAGGGATCCTGGGGTCATCAGTTTCCCTCGTACCAAGTTTCAAATTTCTGAGATTTCTGGAAGTGCCTCATTAATTCACGTCTTTTTTCATTTTTAAATATTTATATATACATCGCTCCAGCCCGACTTGCTTTTATATATATATATATATAGATGACGGATAAGCATGAGCACGTTGAAAAGTGCAGACTTCCACTTCGAGATTCATATCTCCTAAACGGTTTATGATATTAAGAAACGGTTTGCGCCATCAGACGCCACATTTATCGCTCTAAATGTTTGTTGCTAAATCATATCCTCGTATCTCCCATATTAAGGGGGTAAATTGAGATCAAATTTTGAATAGGGTGAAATTTGGGTGCATTTTTAACATTTTACATTACTTTTTGCCTACTTATGTATAAGCTAGAATCATGAAATTTGGTACACATATGTCCCTTAATCGTGCCAATGTGCGCACACAACGTGATGATGCTATCGTTCTTATAAGTGTGTCAAACAATGAAATATACTTGTAAAAATCACCAAATTTACGAACAATCCAGATATACGGCCAAATTTAACGTATAAGGGAGAGAGATACGACAAAATGTCACAGGACCAAAGTTGTAGATCACTCCGAATTGAAGGGACATTGTGCCATCTGTTTTGTGATACGACTTACCGTTTAGCCAAAAAATAGCTCAAAAGGAATGTCTGCACAGTCATTAAAATTGCCTCCATATTTCGATATCTTTGGGGGTAAAAAGTGAATCTTGGAATTTTCCCGTCGGTTAGGGATCAAATGCTATAATTTCACCAAATTTCAATTGTCTACCTCGTCTGGCAGGTTGTGCCGCCATCTTGATTTGGGGGATAGGGGATAAAAATGAGGAAATTCCCGAAAATTTTTAAGCCCACGAAACCTATAGGTTATCGTTTTGGATATACTATACGACTGTGTTCTTATGCTGAGCCCACAATTTGAGCCCCCCCCAGCGTACCCCCTTCAGGGAATTTTGAGAATTTCCGATTTTTCTAGGGATCCTGGGGTCATCAGTTTCCCTCGTACCAAGTTTCAAATTTCTGAGATTTCTGGAAGTGCCTCATTAATTCACGTCTTTTTTCATTTTTAAATATTTATATATACATCGCTCCAGCCCGACTTGCTTTTATATATATTGAGTAGCCTAGTTACAAACATGGCCAACTCCATTTTTTTAAAATCGGGGTTATTGCCGATTCATACAGTAAAGAATATGGGGAATCTCATTACGAGATTATTTAGTATCAAAATCGGCCATAACAGTGTTAATTTAGCATTATAAAATCAACCTAAGTTACATAAACGTCCAACTCCTTAAGGCATTGGTAACAAAATCGACCAATTCCACGTCGACCAATCATAAGTTTCAATTTAATCACGTGACTGGCACAGATTTTTGTGGAAACTGGAAGTAAACAGTGGTTATTGATATTGTGTGATATGAACGATTGCTGTACTAGAAATTTTTATCTGTTGTTAATAGTTTTATTGTACCGTAAAAGGAATTAGGTAATTATACATCAAAAGGCTACTTTGTGATATGGAGAAAAATATCACTGGCCATTCTTACATGCCGAGCGATAGATTTTTTGGAACAATTGTAAGAGATTTAAAGAAAGTGGGTACAATTGTTCAACTAGAAGACTACCACGATGTTTTTAGGAAACATGGAATGGTAAAGCTCCTGAAAACCCACTGGAATAATCTTGATTGGAAAGCTGAAGCTAAAACGTGTGTGAAAGATTCTGGAGCACTTCACTTTAAAATTTCACAAATTAAAAGACTTGTGCTAACAAGGATGTCAAACTCGATTACTGTTAGTGGGGAACTCAATCATAATTTTGAGATTGCGCAGTCTTTGTCAGTTACGAAAAAAAAGATAAACGGTAAAGGTAAAAGGTAAACGACCGAAAGATATAAATCCTACAGAACTAGTTCCTGGCATCAGAGTAAAGCCATTGAAGATACAAGATGTGAGAAATTTGCTTCAGAAACACTATAAAGAGGAGTGGAACAAACATGAGAAACTGAAATGGTTTCAAAAGATTATTGACGAAAATGACACCAAGCCAGAGGTACCTGCAGAGGCTGATTGTTGTGAATGTCTCATTCAGAATACTGAGGGTGATTTTGAAGTTGTTGAAGTGATTGTGAAGTTTCAAAAAACTGAAAACTATCATAAAATGTATGAAAGATCAACTTTCTTATATTTGTCTCACTTATAAAATAATCGCATTTTCTTCATTAAAATTTACAATTTTACATATTACATGTTTGTTGAATGCATCTGTCATTAATTTTAGAATTACTGACCATTTTACTATGTTAAATCAGTGCATTAGGCGTGGAGTTCACTTACAAAGGTGGCCAGCTCCATTGGTTACTTACAAACTTGGCCAACTCCATATTTCAACAGTGATTTTCTACTTAACTATGGAATATCATATAAAAATATTTATGTAAATATGTTTCTGATATTGCTGAGAATCTGCATTCAAAAAATTAACTCAAAAGGTAAGTAGGAAATGTATTAAACAGTTTTTTGCCTCTCCTGAAAAATTTTAAGAAATGGAGGTGGCCATGTTTGTAACTGGACTACTCATAGATGACGGATAAGCATTAGCACGTTGAAAAGTGCAGACTTCCACTTCGAGATTCATATCTCCTAAACGGTTTATGATATTAAGAAACGGTTTGCGCCATCAGACGCCTCATTTATCGCTCTACATGTTTATTTCTAAACCATATCCTCGTATCTCCCATATTAAGGGCGTAAATTGAGATCAAATTTTGAATAGGGTGAAATTTGGGTGCATTTTTAACATTTTACATTACTTTTTGCCTACTTATGTATAAGCTAGAATCATGAAATTTGGTACACATATGTCCCTTAATCGTGCCAATGTGCGCACCTCACGTGATAATCCTATCATTCTTATAAGGGTGTCAAACAATGAAATATACTTGTAAAAATCACCAAATTTACGAACAATCCAGATATACGGCCAAATTTAACGTATAAGGGAGAGAGATAGAACAAAATGTCACAGGACTAAAGTTGTAGATCACTCCGAATTGAAGAGACATTGTGCCAACTGTTTTGTGATACGACTTACCGTTTAGCCAAAAAATAACTCAAAAGGAATGTCTGCACAGTCATTAAAATTATCTCCATATTTCGATATCTTTGGTCGTAAAAAGTGAAAAATTTGAACATCTTGGAATTTTCCCGTCGGTTAGGGACCAAAAGCTATAATTTCACCAAATTTCAATTGTCTACCTCGTCTGGCAGGTTGTGCCGCCATCTTGATTTGGGGGAATAGGGGATAAAAATGAGGAAATTCCCGAAAATTTTTAAGCCCACGAAACCTATAGGTTATCGTTTTGGATATACTATACGACTGTGTTCTTATGCTGAGCCCGAAATTTGAGCCCCCCAGCGTGCCCCCTTCAGGGAATTTTGAGAATTTCCGATTTTTCTAGGGATTCTGGGGTCATTATTTTCCCCCGTACCAAGTTTCAAATTTCTGAGATTTCTGGAAGTGCCTCCTTAATTCACGTCTTTTTTCATTTTTAAATATTTATATATACATCGCTCCAGCCCGACTTGCTTTTATATATATAGAAGAAGCGAAGAAAAAGAACATTCCACTAGGAAAGTTGGTATAAAGTGGCATAGAAATATCAGTTCGCGTTTCAGGGATAATTGAGCTCATCGATATCTCGCAACCGAGCGCGCCATAATTCTCGCAGTAGTTCTCGTCTCCGTCCCAAGATCGGAAGTCAAGTAGGGAATACATAAAAATGTTAATGTTGAACTGCCGAAGTATTGTAAAGAAAGTCATTTAATAAATGTCATTTATTAAGTCATTTAATAAATATATTCGTACCAGATAGTGTAATAGTAGATGAATCATGACTGAGAAATAAGATAATGGATACAGAAATTTTCTCACGGAACTGGAGTGTGTATCATGGAGATAGGAAAGGAAATGTAAGAGGGGGAGTATTCATTCCGGAGAAAGAAGAGTTTGTAAGTTTAAAAAAGTTAAAGACAATAAACTTGAAATTCTAGGTGTAAAGCTCATCTCTAAAGATAATAGGCAACTTGATGTCTTTGGAGTGTACAGAGAGAAAAAGTGTAGCGATGACTACATTCTTAAAGAAAGTGTAGTGTGTCCTGAAATTCACTCCATCCAGCCTGACATAAGAACATGCTAATGAACCATTTCTTATCGAGCTTTTAAGACTACATTTTACTACGATCAACTAGTTCCTATCAGGAACTGTTGGAACTTAAAGAAATAGGGGTTACCTTTTATGGTACGTAGGCAATGCTTTCATTTGTGTGTGAATTGTATGACAATCCATGTAGATGCTATAATTGTAGCAGGTAACCTCAATTTACCAAATGTCAATTTGGGAAGGTAATGCAAACTACAGGAATCATGACAAAAACGTGGCATATACGTTAATATGGGAAGGACAGCTGATTCAGAAAGTGGTGGAACAAACTAGAGGGAAGAGTATTCTGGACGTGGTGCTGGTAAACCCAGATGAGCTTTATAGATAAACCGAAGTAATGGACGGAATTAGTGATGACGAAGCTGTTTTTGTCGTACTTAAAAATAAATGTGATAGAAAGGAAGGTCTTAAAAGGAGGACTATTAGGCAGTACCATAGGGCTGATAAAACAGGCTTGAGGGAGTTTTTAAAAAGTAACTATAATAGGTGGAAAACGGAAAATAAGTATGTAAACATACACTGGGATGGGTTTAAAGCATTTCTTGAGGAATGTGAAAACAGATTTGTACCTTTAAAGGTGGGAAGGAAAGGCAATGGCTCACTATATTATAACAGGGAAGTAAAGAGACTAAGAAGGAGGTGCATATTGAAACAAAATAGGGTTAGAAATGCATGTGGAAGTAAGAAGAATTTGAAGCAACTTACTCGGAAATCGAATCTAGCAAAGAAGTCAGCTAATGATAGCACGATGACAAGCATAATTAGCAGTCTTACACATTTTAGTGTAAAATGGAAGAGTATGTATAGGTACTTTAGGGCAGAAACAGGTTCCAAGTAGGACTTTCCAGGAATCACTAATGAACAAACGGCGTGTGTATACGAGATTCTTCAAGAGGCAGAAGTATTTAGTCAGCAGTATGTAAAGATTGTTGCTTATAAGGATAATGTGCAGATAGAGGAAGAGACTAACACTAAAGAAGTATTAAAATTTACCTGCGCTAACAATGACATTCACAATAAGATGCAAAAAAGTAAACAATGAAAGCAGCTGGAATTAATAAGATTCCTGGTAATATACAAAAAACAATGGGTTATGTTACAGTACCATATCTGAAGAATTTGTTATTGTTTGCATTAGGAAGCTATACCAAATGAATGGAGAGTTGCTATAGTTGCCCCTGTTTATAGAGGAAAGGGCGATAGACATAAAGCTGAAATTACAGACTAGTCAGTTCGACATGGATTGCATCCTTTCTCAATATGAGAAACTGCAAAATGACGACGATAATGTTGTGAGATGTACAGTAGGCAATGTTATGATGATAAACTGGGTTAAAAGTCAGGTTATGAGTTTCATAAAAAGGAAAAGTCCTCTCAGTTTACTGTGTTAATGGGGTAAAAGTTCCTTTTGGGGATCATTGGGGTAATCCTATAAATGGGAATGTAAATAAACGGTACAGATCTCTGCACATGGTTATGAAAGTATTTAGGGGTTTTAGTAAGGATGTAAGGGAGAGGGCATATACTTCCCCGGTAAGACGGAAAATAGAATATTGTTCCAGTGTGTGGGGTTAATTGATTCAAGAACTGGAAAACGTCCATAGAAAAGCAGCTCAATTTGTTTTGTGTGATTTATAGCAAAAGGGTATATTTACAAAAGTGCTGCAAAATTTGGGCTGCGAAGAATTAGGAGAAAGAAGACGAGCTGCTCGACTAATTCCGAGCTGTCAGTGGAGAGATGGCGTGGAATGACGTTAGCAGACAAATAAGTTTGAGTGGTGTTTTTAAAAGTGGAAAAGATCACAATATGAAGATAAAGATGGAATTCAAGAGGACAAATTGAAGCAAATATTTGTTTATATGAAGGGGAGTTAGGGAATGAAACTACTTACCAAGGGCGATGTTCTATAAATATCCTATTTCTTTGAAATAATTTAAGAAAAAGCTATGAGAACAACAAAATCAAATAAAAAATCAAAATCTATTTATTTGCAAATGAGGTGTCTACCTCGGTGGCAAATGGTACACTAAAATATATTATTGTCAAGCACTAAATATTAAATTAACAAGAGAAGAAAATTTTCCTATAATACAATATTATACAATTTACGCTAACATTTTTTTCTATTAAACACGCAGCTCATCCTTAATAAATTTATATTGTTTACAAAATTCTACTTATAATATCTCCTGTACTACTTACCACTGGCGTAGCCAAGGGGGGGGGGCAGTGGGGCCGGGCCCCCCCCAAATGTTTCCTGAAACTAGAGCGAGGATCAGCCGTTGTTTTATGTACGATACGAACAACTTAAAACTTACGCCGAAATGACGAATTAACGTAGCGACAAAGAATCTACTAGCAGGGCTCAATACGGCCATTCATAATTCTCCATATTTGTACTGCTTGAATGAAAGGAAGACACTTAGGATTGTGATGCGTGGGGATATTTCACTGTAGAGGCCTCAGTATTGGGAATGTGTTGACAAATGCCAAAAGATGGGGAAAGGGGTAATTAGTCAGGGATTACTCAGTAGGGGGCCGGAACGTGACCACCGAGATAACGGGGTCCACAGCCAGAAACAGTTCAACAACATCGTGTCAGCTTTTGCAGATCAGTTCCAGGAAACTGGAGTTGTACCGTGGTTGAAGGATGTGCTGTGTTTAAGTGGCAGCGTTCGGAAGACTGTGACAGGATTGTGAGCTGCACGTTAGTTTCTCATTTTGTGCCATATAATAACTTTATTTGTCACTAAGGGCAAAATAATGTGCATCCTCGGTAAGTTATGATTTTTTAAAATTCTAATAGCAAGACAGATCGCAGATGCGTACCTTAGTTCTATAGGTAGGTCTATATATTTTGTCAAATGCCCGGGGACTGATTGGAACTTCAAATGGCACCATCAAAAGTGCATGTAACTATCTTGTAATTAGCGGACGTGATAACTCAGTTCCAATGGTTCTATCTTCTCATCAAGACGGCCGAGGCTTGAGTCGCAGTCGATGCATGAAACATTTTTAAAATGGGAAGTCACGTTCTATTGATACTGATTCTACTTAAAACACTAGGTCGCGTGCCTTACCTTTCTATAGTACTTTTGAGTAATAACCGCATCATTTATGATGGTGTATTTTAACTATCAACCATTCATCGGGCTTACCTTGTACCTTCAATGGTGAGTGGATGCAGTGGCGTACTCACGAAATAATTTCAGTGGCCGAACAGTACAGTCGCCGAAACTGCCTATTATTGCATGGTGTCCCGGAACAGCCGTCCGAGGACGTCTACATTAAAATGCTGGACAGACTGAAAAATAAACTTTCGGTTGAACTTTCAATTCTTGATGTGGATCGCTGCCACAGGCTAGGCCGCCGAAATAGAACGTCTGCTGAAGTGGTCTCACAGGGAAATCGGCCTATCTTTATAAAGTTCCTACGATACCATGATCGTGATCGAGTGTGGCGTGCAAAGCGAGCTTTGAAGGGCAGTGGGCTCATGCTAACTGAGTCCCTCACAAGTGCGAGAAAACATATACTTAATCAGGCAAGGGATTTATGGGGACTGCAGAAATGCTGGACTCAAGATGGACGCATTTGTGTATTAAGAGAAGATGGAACCAAATCTCAAATCTCCACGATGGCACAGTTAAAAAACATTGCAGGGAGTAGGATGAACTCGTGAAATTAAGAGAAAGATATTATGTGTGTAGTACCGATAATTAATTTATATTTGTGTGTGTGTATGTGTGTGCTTGTGAAAGTCAGTGAATCTACTCACCAGGTTGCTGGGGTAAGCTTATTTTACATCTTACTTAACTTTTGTTTTTCATACTGCTTACTTTCATATGATTGTTGACCAGTATAACGGTAATACTGTTGACCTGCATTCCTCTCCACAGCCCTCACCCTCCCCTTCTCTTTCGTTCCTACCACATTCAACAGGACTTGTGTTGCAAGAGCAGCTCAGTAGCCACCCGCGATCGTTACATTGTTGTCACCTAAATGGCCAGTCATTATTAGCTCATATAGAAGAGGTTCAGGCTATTTTTGAAGTGAACAATGTACATATTGTTGGAATCAGTGAAAGCTGGATGCGTACAGACATGCCGTCATCGACAGCTAACCTTGACAGATACTCAATATTACGCCATGACCGCATTGACAAAATAGGCGGTGGACTTCTACTTTATTACAGAAATGACCTGAAATGTAAGATAATTTCCACTTCTGACCTACGACTTACACTGCGACCGGAATTTATGTTTGTAGAATTAGACTGCCATAAAAAGATATTGATAGGGATTGTATACAAGCCGCCTAAAATAAGACAGACTGATGATTTTGAAGAGGCATTAGCAAATCTTATCTCGGCATACGATGACATTATGATCATGGGCGACTTTAACACTGACCTTTTGAAGCAGACTAGTGACGCGAACAATCTACTGAATTTTAGAAGTGAAGCTTCCACGGTGTGAAGAATTATTTAATTTATTTTCCGGGTTGAACCGTGTTGTACTTGTACGCATATCACGTACAGTTTGCCGACGTTTGCCGATGTATTCGAAACGTCGGCAAACTGTACGTGATATGCGTACAAGTACAACACGGTTCAACCCGGAAAATAAATTAAATAATCTACTGAATTTATTTATCGCTACAAACATGACAATTTTACCCCTCCACGCTACTAATCATGTTCATTACTCTGACCGCACAAGTCATACCTTAATTGATCTTCTTGTGACAAATCAACCTCAAAAAGTAATTAAGCACGGACAGATCCCTGCTCCTAGCATCTCTTCACATGACCTACTGTACGTGTGTTATTCTACTCGAATACCTAAGTACAAACCACGCTACATTACAATACGGGACTTACGACATATGGACCGGAATAAACTACGCTACGATGCATATAACTTGTCTTGGGATAGTATACGTAATTTTCAGAACATTAACTCTAAAGTAAACAAATTCAATTCACTGGTACTGGAAATATTTGACAAGCACGCACCAAAGAAACAGGTAAGAATCACCCGCCATTCTTCCGCTTGGCTAACGGCCGAGATAAGATCTGCTATGGCCAGTCGTGACAACCTCTACAGACAATACAGACAGACGCATGACACAGATGATTTCCAGCAATACAAGATTCTGAGAAACAGAACCAAACAGTTAATTAGGAATGCTAAATATAAATACTTTCAGGAACTGATGAACAATAACAGCCCGAGACAAAAATGGAATAAATTACGCACGTTAGGTATAGGTAAGGCCGTAGAGCAACATGTGCCAAGCATATCGCTAGTTGTTTTAAATGATCATTTCGCACGGCCAAGAATAGCCTCTACCTCCTTCCCAGAAAATTCACTACCCTTGTTACAAGAGCAGCCTGTGTATGAGCATTCCTCTTTTAGAAATGACAGCTCGAATGAAGTTAAACGTGTGATATACGCTATAACATCTAATGCCACAGGTAATGATGACATTCCTATATCGCTTATTAAGGATATCTTAGGAGCTGTTCTGCCAATACTAACTCATATATTTAACTACTGCCTGACTAACGGAGTTTTCCCAGATGTTTGGAAAGATGCACTAATTAGACCCATCCCGAAGAGCTCCAAGTTGGATTCTCCTTCAGATTATCTTCCAGTATCCATTCTACCACCCTTATCCAAGGTGCTTGAACGTCTAGTTCATACACAAGTTACTGAGTACCTTACCAAGCATTCCCTCTTGAATCCCTTTCAATCCGGCTTCAGGAAAGGACATAGCACTGCGACAGCTTTACTACGAGTGATAGATGATATCAGACGTGCAATGGACCAACGGGACGTGACTGTATTGACATTATTAGATCTCAGTAGTGTCTTCGACACTGTTAATCCTCTGTTACTACTGCAGAAACTTCGAGAGCTAAATTTTAACAGTGTATCACTTCGTTTCTTTTTATCTTATCTTGAAAATCGCCGGCAACGTGTAACAGTTGGAAATTTGAGTTCAGGATGGCAAAGGAAGACCCTCGGCGTCCCTCAGGGGTCGGTTCTCGGACCACTGCTATTTATCATCCAAATTAATGATATATCAAAAGCTCTTAAATTCTGCAAATTGCAAGTGTACGCGGATGATATACAGATTTACTATCATTCAAAACCGAGTGATATTGATACTGCAATTACTAAAATGAATTCTGACCTTCAACATCTTAGTGACTATGCAAATAAAAACAGTTTATTAATGAATCCAAATAAGACTCAAGTTATTATTATCGGTACCAGTAAAATCCTTTATTCCCTCAAGCAACAGAACATCCCCCCAATAATTTTAAACAATAAAATCATACCCTACTCTACTTCAGTGACCAACTTAGTAATTATCATGATTGAGACTCTAAACTGGACTCAACAGGTGATAAGCACATGCAATAAAGTACATAAAAGCTTATATCCCCTGAAACGGTTCGCTAATATATTCTCTGTTCGACTTAAAGTACAAATAATTCGCTCTCTTATACTACCTATATTTGACTACTGTGACACTGTGTTGACTGGAATAACCTGGGACAGTATCAAGAAACTGGACCGGAGCCTGAACAGCTGCATAAGATATATCTTTAATCTGCGATATGATGCTCATATATCACCTTATTATAAGGAGCTGTCGTGGCTTCGAGTGCACCAGCGCCGTGAACTTCACATGCTATCGCTTCTGCACAAAGTTCTTTCCACTAATACTCCCGACTATCTGTCTTCATCTTTTTCTTACCTCTCGTCCTATCATGAACACAATACAAGATCTGGTTCCTCTCTTGCCATACCTATAAACCGCACTGCTGTGTACAACCGCTCCTTCATAATCTCTGTGTCTAGGTCATGGAATTCGCTACCTGCGAACATTAGAGAAAATCCTTCTCATCGCAAGTTTAAAGTGGCTTACCGGGAGCATTTGCTGGGTAGATCCCGCTGACTTGCTGGATAATTGTTGAGTGAATGAAGGAATGAATGGATTACTGCAGTTACATAATTTAAGTGTACGTTATTTTGTGTGTTTTAAAATTAAGGATTCTTTTATTATTATTATTATTATTATTATTATTATTATTATTATTATTATTATTATTATTATTATTATTATTGCTATTAGTATTATTTGTTTTATTTGTTTTATTTGTATTCGAAATTATAAGTTATGTATATGTATACTCATCTAGTGGTTAAATGTAAGAGAGGGCCTTGAGCCCTAACTTCGCCACCAATCTATCTATCTATCTATCTATCTATCTATCTATCTATCTATCCATCTATCTATCTATCTAGGCCAGTAGCGTGGATACAACTTTTCCATGGAAGGGGTTGTGAAAATATGTTTTATTTTGTATTTAGAATTTGCTTTACGTCACACCGTAGGTCTTATGGCAACGATGGGAAAGTAAAGGGTTAGGAGTGGGAAGGAAATGGCCGTAGCCTTAATTGTATGTTGTATGTTCAGTCTTCAGTCCTAAGGCTGGTTGGATCCTCAACAGCTCCGCCATCAGCTGTCATTAAGGTGTGAAAATGGGAAACCACGGAAAACCATATTTAGGGCTGCCGACAGTGGGGTTCGAAGAGGATGCAAGCACACAGCTGTGCGCCCTTAACCGCACGGCCAACTCGCCCGGTGGATATGAAAAGAAAGCCGGTCCTACCGAGTGCTGTGACGGATCTTCTGTAGATATTGATGGTTTTGATTGTTACCATGTAATTATATCCAACAATCGAAATCATAGCTTCTGTACTCTAAACCGGCTGCATTATTGAAACCGTTCGTAAAATTGATAATATCGTTCTTCGTTTGTGAGGAAGTAGAATCTTCATTTATTTTTTTTTCTAAAAAAAAAGAAAAAGAAAAGGAATCATTTTGGTACTACACCCCGTGAAGGTGACTACCTGCCAGGTCGTAGATATTTCGATCACGGGAGACTCGTGGCCAACTCTATTGCACCCACAAACAAGGCTGTATCTTCCCGATCCCATGCCTTTCTTAACTCTGTCAGTGGCGGGCATCGAATGCAGGATGCCTTAAGTCTAATTCTAAATAAGGTGACCTAAAAGTAACAAGCCGACCCCGCGGTGTAGGGATAGTTTACCTGCCTCTTACCGGAGGCCTCGGGTTCGATTCCCGGCCAGGTCAGGGTTTTTACCTGGAACTGAGGACTGGTTCGAGGTACACTCAGCCCACGAGCTTATAATTGAGAAGCTATCTGACGGTGAGATAACGGCCCCGGTCTAGAAAGCCTAGAATAACGGCGGAGAGGATTCGTCGTGCTGACAACAGGACACCTCGTAATTTGCAGGACTTCGGGCTGAACAGCGGTCGCTTGGTAGGTGATGGCCCTTCGGTGCTGTTACGCCATGGAGTTTGGTTTGGAAAAGTGTACAGAGAAGGAAGCGACACCCCTGCAAGGCTCTTTAGCTTCCAGCTAGTTCTTCCGTCCAGTCTCGTGCATTTAGGACAGTAGGAAAACGTACGCCATAAAAAATGCTCTTCATAAAACCTGTGTAAACATACTAACTGAATCTATTTATAACAATAATCACAAACGCTTCCTTTTCATGTGGTTCAGTTGAGTCGCTGTTCTTCTGAGTCCGAGTTCGCAGGTTCAAATCCTGACTTTGGTCGGTGGCCCTCAAAACGGTGTTGAAATGGCAACAGCTCCATGCCATTGGTTTCTGGTACGTTAATAAAAATTATACATACGAATATTAGCGTCATAAAACTGTAACTTAATTCTACTATATTCTGCACCCCAGGCTTGCGAGGGAAACGAATTAACAATTTGCTTTACGTCGCAACGACACTGATAGGCCTTATGGTGACGGTGGGATAGGAAAGGCGTAGGAGTGGGAAGGAAGCGGCCGTGGCCTTAATTAAGGTACAGCCCCAGCATTTGCTTGGTGTGAAAATGGGAAACCACGGGAAACCATTTTCAGGGCTGCCGACAGAAGGGTTCGAATCCACTGGCTCCCGGATGCAAGCTCACAACTGCGCTGCCTTAACCGTTAGGGAAACTAATAGGATAAGGTAAACACTCCCTAGCATATGTTGTGACATATATTTTTCTTTACCAACTAACAAAATATCTATACCCATACCCCTTACATTCTATATTTATTTATTTATTAGTGCCTTTTTTACATTGGCGAAGTTAGGGCTCGAGGCCCTCTCGTATACTTAAGCACATACTAATCAAAATCTTAAATAAAATACTGAGATACGTAAAACAGTTACAACTACATAAATGAATAGTTTTAAAAATAAATTTAAATACATTACTAAATTAATATTAAAACTAATTAATATTGAAAAGTGCGGCTGCATGGCTAAATGGTTAGCGAGTTGGCCTTTGGTCACAGGGGTCCTGGATTAGATTCCCAGCAGGGTCGGGAATTTTAACCATCATTGGTTAATTTCGCTGGCACGGGGGCTGGGTGTATGTGTCGTCTTCATCATCATTACATTCTCATCCCGACGCGCAGGTCGCCTACAGGTCAAATAAAAATACCTGCACCTGGCGAGCCTAACATGTCCTAGGACACTCCTGGCACTAAAAGCCATACGCCATTTCATTTCAATATTAAAAATTCTTAAAAATGACATCCTCAGGCACACACACATTCACACTTCAACCATTCAGTCAGCTGTCCTCAGCAGGTAGTCTCGGCAGGTTTAATTTAATTTCGTGTGGCTATTTCTAGCAGAGTGCAGCCCTTGTAAGGCAGACCCTCCGATGAGGGTGGGCGGCATCTGCCATGTGTAGGTAACTGTGTGTTATTGTGGTAGAGGATAGTGTTATGTGTGGTGTGTGAGTTGCAGGGATGTTGGGGACAGCACAAACACCCAGCCCCCGGGCAATTGGAATTAACCAATGAAGGTTAAAATCCCCGACCCGGCCGGGAATCGAACCCGGGACCCTCTGAACCGAAGGCCAGTACGCTGACCATTCAGCCAACGAGTCGGACATCTCGGCAGGTGACCTTAAATCTTAATAAAGAGCTAGTTTCTATGACCTGAGCTGACAGGGAATTCCATAATGTGACGCCGATCACCACAAATAATCTATTAATTGTATTTGTGCGGTGCAGTGGAATAGAAAGATAGGATCTAGAACGTGTATTTAAGTTGTGAAATGATGATAAAAAGGTGAATTTAGAAGAAATATACAGTGGCTGACTTTCAGCTAACATTCCTAAACACCATCGTTAAAGTGTGTAGCTGCCGACGTTTATCAGGCTTCAGCCATGAGACAGCCTGATAGTATGAGGTGGTACGAACATCGTACCCGATGTTGTAAATAAATCTCAGGCAGGAATTCAGTGCTCGTTGAAGTTCAAGTGTTTCTTCTCTCGTCATATCAACTAATACAACGTAACAGTAATCAAGAATAGGGAGAATGAGTGTCTGTATTAGTTTTGCCTTTGGCTCAAATGGAAATATATCCCTCTGTCGTTTAAGAGGGTGAATCATTCCAAAAGTCTTTTTTACGTATTTCTTTCGTGTGACCAGAACAATCAAGTGTTTCATTCACAATTAAGCCAAGATTTTTAACCGGTTTACTGTGGGGAATAATGTTCTCATTCAGTAGGATAGGCGGGATTGCGACATTGTTTGAGCAGCTCAGTAATTTTCGTGGTCCAATTATGATTGCCTGAGATTTTGTGGAGTTTAGTATAAGAGAATTTCGTTGTGCATATATACTGAGTCATCAGAGGTCATTGTGAGTTGCAGTGTCGATATGTTATTTCCTGTCACGGATGGTATGTCACTAATATAAATACAGAAAAGTAAGGGCCCTAGAATACTGCCCTGCGGGGCACTACTAAGTTTCATTTTCCATTTAGAGGCCTTGTCGTTTACTGTTACACGCTGTTGATGGTTACTCAAATAAGAACTAAGAAACTTAAGCGCAGCCAGGTCGAAATTTAGCAGTTCCATTTACTTTATCATAGTCGGAATTTCTATAGTGTCAAAGGTGCTACTGAAGTCAAGAATGATAAGTTTAGTGAGCAGTAATTTGTCTATAGCGTTTCTTCTTACCTTCAAAAGTGCTGTCGCGGTACTGTGACCCTTCTTAAATCCAGATTGCAAAGGGTCCAAAGGAGCATTTTTATTTAGGTATTCCAGAACTTGCTCATATACTAAACGTTCAAAGGCTTATGAAAGCGCAGGGAGTATGAACACAGGACGAATGCCAGAGAGAGATTGTGGGTCTAAACTCTTAGGTACCAGTATAATATTCAATATTGTCTGTTTTCCAGACAGTAGGGAACATTCCGTTTAGTAAACAGTAGTTCAGTATGTGCGTCAGTATAGGCAGGACAGCACCAATAATGTTATGTATAAAAGTAATAGGATTATCATCTACACGCGTGGCCTTTGATTTAATCGAGTACAAAGTCTTTTTAACCTGATTTTCTGTGACACTGTGAAATGTGAATGGTGGATTGGCTGGAGGGGAGGACGGTGATTCGGAGCAGTTAATTGGGGTAGGTTGAATATTTTTTCTTCTAGAGTAATCGTTCAGTTCGTCAAGTAGAATTTCAGTAGTTATCTGGCTCTGTTGATGTTTTCCTATTCCCAGAGCTCTAAATTGGTCCCATGCGCGATTGGAATTAAAGTTGTTAGCTAAATTCCGGAAATATGCACATTTTTTATTTCTGATTAACTGCTTTGTGCGATTTCTTAAGATGCGGTAAGATTCGAACTCTGTGTCATCTAAGGTTTGTTTATAAAGTCGAAATAACGAGTCACGGTGAGCCATCATTCTCTTGGTTTCAACATCTAGCCATGGAGAAGGGCGAGACACCTTTATTCGACGTGTATGTGTGTGTTTCTTTGCCGCATTAATCGTATAAAATGTCACTTCTTTATAGCTTATCACATGACCATTATTATAATAAAATTACCGTATTTATATTCTGGCTTGGGGACTTGGTGTTTGTCCCAACATTTTCCTCTTCATATTCAGACAACATACTACACTACCAAGCACCAAAGAAACACACAACAGTGATTACATCCCTCCATATAGGGTTGGCGTCGGGAAGAGCATCCGGCCGTAAAACAGGGCCAAATTCACATGTGCGACACAGTTCGCACCCTGGACCCCACAGATGTAGGAAAAACGGAAGAAGAAGAAGAAGAAGAAGAATAAGAAGAAGAAGAAGAAGAAGATGATGATGATGATGATGATGATGATTATTATTATTATTATTATTACTATTAGCTTCCGGAATCCGCACGAATCCACCACTCTTACTTGGATCTAAGGACACTCATTTCCTTTTTAGGTATTCTATACCACCTAAACTCTGGAAGTTTGGTCACCTATCAAAATAAATGCCCCCCCCCCCAAACTGAAATCCTGGCTACGCTACTGCTACTTACAAATATAGTCAACTGATATACAGTATGTGGAATTACTTCAAATGATACTGTACAAGTGGTATAAGATTAAAATTTACATTGAATTTTTTTCTTTACCCATTCTGGAACCTAAGTAGCATAACGACCTGCTGCGTCTTAATCAGAGCCCCTTTTGTCACCACTTTTCAGAGTTCCTGAAGGGCCTTCACAGCTACCGTTGCGATCCCAGGGCCCTCGCTGTCCCCACTGTACTTCACCCCTACAGGCAGTCACCTACTTTGGCTGTCCAAACTCCTTAGACCAGGGGATGGAATTAATTTATTCACACACATTTTTTATTTATATTAACCTGCACTGGTCGAATGCCCTCTAAAATTTCATTTATTTTCTCTGTTGCTGTTTTTTCTCTTCTTGTATATCTGTACAGATTTTTGAAAAGGATCAAACACTACCCCTGGTAAACTGTTCCACTCCTTCACACCCTTCCCAATGAATGAAAATTTACCCCAATCGCTTCTGCTAAAATTCCTTCTAATTTTACATTTGTGGTCAGTCCTGCCGATATAATTATTTTCCAACTGAAGCCTCTCACGGATATCTCCCCATGCTGCTTCTCCTGTATAGGCAGATAGGGAACCTGCCACCTGAGCGACTGTCTTAAATGCAGATCATTATTGATTGATTGATTGATTGATTGATTGATTGATTGATTGATTGATTGATAGATAACAAACATCTCGGAAAAGAAGGCGTTGAGAATTGGATCCACTGATTGTTTTGGATTCATGGTCAATTTTTCAACATTCTTTTATTTTATATTTTAATCAGTGGATACATTTTGAAGTTTTAATAATCTTTCCATTTTGTTGCACTTCGTACTATTATGGGTTGATGACCTAGCTGTTAGGCCCCTTTGAACAACAAGCATCATCATCATCATTAATTTTGTCCACACATGAGGACGTCAATGATAAAGGAACTGGGGAAGAAGCCCCTAAACAGGGCTACATGGTTCTTGCAGCAAATTTCTCATTTGACTACTGTTTAATATCCCCCCCTCAATGGCGCAACATGCCCGGAGGGCCATGGCCTACCAAGCGACCGGTGATCAGCCCGAAGGGCTGCAGATTATGAGGTGTCGTGTGGTTAGCACGACGGGTCCTCTCGGCCGTTATTCTTGTCTTTCTAGACGGGGCCGCCATCTCACCGTCAGATAGCTCCTCATCTGTAATCACGTAGGCTGAGTGGACCTCAAACGAGCCCTCAGATGCAGATAAAAGTCCCTGACCAGGCCGGCAATCGAACCCGGGGCCTCCGGGTAAAATGCAGGCACGCTAATCCTACACCGCAGGGCCGGCACGTTTCAATATTAATACACTATTAATCACCTCACTTCTTATGCTGCATTAAAAATGCCTCAGATATTCGAGAAGCAATAAATATCTATGCCCAAGACAGCAGTTCCTCAGTACAAAAGAAACAATTTAACATGCTTAATTAATTATGGTACTTAGTGATTCTTCATTTACTGTACATTTTGGTCCTTCTAATTCATAATCTCCCTCTATTTTCTAGTTGATTTATAGTGATTTGTTAGCATTTTAAAATTCGGTTTTATTTAATTGTTAAGGCCACAATACTATTTGTAGATGAAGTGTCACTTTAAATCAAATCGGTGTGTTTTCAGTGGCGTGGTTGTGGGAAAGTGTCTTCATTGGTAATCAACATCAGGCCTGAAATAAGGCATTATCTATGGTGAAGTGAACGTTTAATTACAACCAGCCGAAACTTGAATCCTCTCAATTTCGGTGAGAGAGAAGTTCGGTTTTAACCAGTGGTCTCAAAATATTGCAACCCCAACAGTATTAAGTCATTGTTTTGGAACAACTTGGAATCTCAGTTTTTTTTAGCTAGAAACTACAATCAAACTTATACATCTTGAACTGTTTTTGGAGGCTGAACATGTTTCAGAGTATAGGGAACACGTGCGTACAACTTCATTCCCACAAAAAAGACATTTTTAAAATCGCTGTACCACTTCATTTCCAGTGAAAAACAAAACTCTCCAATAGTATTAGAAAACATGGCTTTATTTTCCATGGTTGTTGACAGTGTATGTCAAATTCCTATGCAGTGTTTTTCTCCCTCTTCTTTAATCAGCTTCTATTTTCTACTTGTTGTTAAACTTTACACCACACATTTCTTCTCCACGGCACTAATGTTACTGATCTGAGCAGGGCTTGGGTAATCCAGCAGACCAGCAAATCGACGTGCCATAAACAGCTTGCCAAGGGTTACAAAGTAACATAAAGTTGGGTTTTAAACTGCTATCAAATACAGTAGAGACAATACGCGACACTTCCGCATTTAGACTTGTTAATATGGGAGAGAAGTACCAAGTGGCGTTCCTAGTGGCTTGAGCTGAAAATTTGCGCAAAATTCAAATATCAATGGAAATGTATATACGGAAATGGATAAATAAATTACGTCTAGAAAGAAAGTGCTACTAAGATATTAACTTCAAAGTTGCTAAAGCAATTCTGGATAAATGAATGAAGAATTATATAACAGGTTATTACTTAAAGACTGAAATTGGACATATAAACAAGATGTGAAACGAACTGCTGTGAAAGGGTTTGGATCTTTCATTTATGCATTACTTTTTTAGCTTTAGAATTCCTGCTTGAACTTTCACAGCTAGTTTCTTTTTTCAAATTTAAAAGCATTGTATCATCATATTAAAACACTTGTCAACAAAAATATCGACACATTTCTTACGGACATGGTTCAATGTATTTACATTTAAGAGATGGACAATTTTCCTTTTAACTTGAAGCCTACTAAGGGAAAGAAAATCTATAAATTTAGCCTCAAAAACATTCAAACTATCCGTATAAGCAATACTTGCCATAATTCCATTACATTAGGGTATAACAAATTTGCGTCATCATATTGTTTCAACAAAATATGCACAGTCAGCAGTAGTATAATTGGATGGTTCTGCGGCCTCCGCCTCCGCCCGCCTCCTCCTCCTCCTCCCGCGGGAAATTTGAATTTTGGCGGGAGATTTGAATTTTGGCGCGAGATTTGAATTGGTAAACAAAGCCACGTGCTTTTTGACAGCTGTCATCGACAACAACGCATCGCTAACCTCACTGCTGCCATCCTGACGGGCCTAAACCTCACTAGTGCCAACTTAACCTAACTAGCATGAGGTAAACAAAGCCACGTGTTTTTTGACAGCCACGTGCTTTTCATTAGTTGGCAGAAGTTACATTTTTAGTGTTACGGGGATACCCGTGGACCGAGATTTGAATTTGTAAACAAAGCCACGTGCTTTTTGACAGACAACAACGCATCGCTAACTTCACTGCTGCCATCTTGACGGGCCTAAACCTCACTAGTGCCAACTTAACCTAACTAGCATGAGGTAAACAAAGCCACGTGTTTTTTGACAGCCACGTGCTTTTTGACAGACAACAACGCATCGCTAACCTCAGTACTGCCATCTTGACGGGCCTAAACCTCAGTAGTGCCAACTTAACCTAACTAGCGCGAGATAAACAAAGCCACGTGCTTTTTGACAGCCACGTGCTTTTTTGACAGCTGTCATCCGCCATCTTTAAACCACAGAGCACTGTGCTGCCCTCTTTATCGTAGTAGATGTAAAATTCGTCACCTGTCATCGGCAGTGCTGCCATCTTGACGGGCCTAAACCTTAGTGGTACTAACTTAACCTAACTAGTGCGTGGTAAACAAAGCCACGTGCTTTTTGAATGCCACGTGCTTTTTTGACAGCTGTCATCCGCCATCTTTAAACTACAAAGCACTGTGCTGCCCTCTTTAGATGTAAAATTCGTCACCTGTCATCGGCAGTGCTGCCATCTTGGCGGGCCTAAACCTTAGTGCTACCAACTTAACCTCACTAGCGTGAGATAAACAAATCCACGTGCAGCTGTCATCCGCCATCTTTAATCTATAGAGCACAGTGCTGCCCTCTTTA
Organism: Anabrus simplex; assembly: GCF_040414725.1. Classification (NCBI taxonomy): domain Eukaryota; kingdom Metazoa; phylum Arthropoda; class Insecta; order Orthoptera; family Tettigoniidae; genus Anabrus; species Anabrus simplex. Next base: position 132,445,751 of record NC_090269.1, read on the forward strand.
GCTACTTACCTTTGAAATGTGGTGGCGGATAATTTGAAAAATGCTTTTTGACAGCAGCCATCTTTGAGCACCGTGCTGCCCTCTTAAACAAACTCACGTGCTTTTTTCTGACAGCTATCATCCGCCATCTTGCATCACAAACCTCAGTGCTGCACTCTTTAGCTAGATACCTTTGAAATGTGGTGGCGGCAATTTGAAAAATTCTACATTCTCTTGTTTGGAAACAAACCCATGCACTTTTTTGACAGCTATCATCCGCCATCTTTAATCCAGAGAGCACCGTGCTGCCCTCTTTAGCTACTTACCTTTGAAATGTGGTGGCGGCAAATTCCACGTGCTCTTGTTTGGAAACAAAGCTATGTGCTTTTTTGACAGCTGACATCCGTCATCTTTAATCTATAGAGCACAGTGCTGCCCTCTTTATCGTAGTAAATGTAAATTCGTCACAGCTGTCATCCGCAGTGCTGCCATCTTAACGGGCCTAAACCTTAGTGCTACCAACTTAACCTCACTAGCGCGAGATAAACAAATCCACGTGCTTTTTTGACAGCTGTCATCCACCATCTTTAATCCATAGAGCACAGTGGTGCCCTCTTTAGCTACTTACCTTTGAAATGTGGTGGCGGATAATTTGAAAAATGCTTTTTGATAGCAGCCATCTTTGAGCACCGTGCTGCCCTCTTTAGCTAGATACCTGCGGTGGCAGGCAATTCCACATGACAGCAGCCATCTTTAATCAAGAGGACACCGTGCTGCCCTCTATGTGGTGGCGGCAATTTGAAAAATTCTACATGCTCTTGTTTGGAAACAAACTCACGTGCTTTTTTCTGACAGCTGTCATCCGCCATCTTGCATCACAAACCTCAGTGCTGCGCTCTTTAGCTAGATACCTTTGAAATGTGGTGGCGGCAATTTGAAAAAATTCTATGTGCTCTTGTTTAGTAAACAAAGCCACGTGCTTTTTTTGACAGCTGTCATCCACCATCTTTAATCAATAGAGCACTGTGCTGCTATCATGCGGGCAATTTCGTCAGCTGTCATCCGCCATCTTTAATCTACAGAGCACCGTGCTGCTCTCTGTAGTAGCGGGCAATTTGAAAAGTTCTGTTAGCTGTCATCCGCCATCTTTAATCAAGAGAGCACCGTGCTGCCATCGTTGGCTAGATACCTTTGAAATGTGGTGGCGGCAAATTGAAAAATTCCACGTGCTCTTGTTTAGTAAACAAACTCACGCGCTTTTTTGTCAGCTGTCATCCGCCATCTTTAATCTATAGAGCTCAGTGCTACACTCTTTAGGTACATACCTTTGAAATATGGTGGCGGATAATTTAAAAAGAAAAATTCTACATCATCCATCTCTCAACGCTAATTGCACAAGATGGTGGCTATACATGACTCCTTAAAGGTGCTTATGCAAGATGACCGCTATACATAGACGCCCTTGGGATGCTTGCGCAAGATGGCGGTTATACAAGGCTCCTTATGAGGGATGCTTGCGCAAGATGGTGGTTGCTCTTATGAGGCGGCTTAAGGGTCCTTGCACAAGATGACTAGAGACGCCCCAAGGATGCTTGCGCAAGATGGCGGACGCAAGATGGCGGCTATACACGAGACCTTATGAGACGCCTTAAGGGTGCTTGCGCAAGATAGCTGATGCTCTTAGCTTAGAGGCTAACGTGTCGTGCTAGTTCGATTCATTAAATTTGGGGCTTAAATGCATAATGTTAAATATCTCGAAAACGGTGCATCGTAGAGCAAAACGGACAAAATTTTTCTACCCAATACCTCGGTTAGCAGTATGGGGAACAAGTAAAACATAGTCTAATGATGAGATCAAGGGTTCGGTTCTAACTTAGGCCCTTTGGCATTAGCTCTGTTTCAGCTTGTAATGAAGCAAGTCTTCGTAACATGTCAGGTCTAGCTATGGTAGAGAGTATAACGTACCGTGCAGGTTCGATTCATTACATTTGGGGCTTAAATGCAAAATGTTAAATATCTCGAAAACGGACAAACTTTTTCCACCTGATACCTAGGTTTGCAGTATCAGGAACAAGAAAAAAACGTAGCCTAATGATGAGATCAACGGTTCGATTCCTACTTAGGCCCTTTGGCATTGGCAGCTATCTATTTCTATATGATGGCGGCTATACATAGCTTCTTATGAGACAGCTTAAGAGCGCTTGCACAAGATGGCTGCTGCTCTTATGAGACGCCCTAGGGGTGCTTGCGGGAGGTAGCAGCGACAAGACGATGACTATACACAGCTGCTTATGATACGGCCTAGAGGTGCTTACACATGATGGTGGCTGCTCTGATGAAGAAAGCTAGGTTTGCATCGTGCAGGTATTTTACAGCACTAAACCTCATACCTTTGAAATGTTGTGGCGGGTAATTTGAAAAATTCGACGTGCTTTTTCTTCACAGCGGCTATCTTTAGACAATAGCGGCTATACATAAGCTGTTAAGGCCTCCTCTTATGTCAAGGCATAGCTCTATCGAACAAGTTTAAACCTGCATCGGAATAGCTAGAGTAAGCACGTGCTGCAGTGATGACGTCATTAAGCATGTTTAGACTTGCAAATCACAGAAGAAACGTAACAAGGCTGGAATCGAAAACTGCACTCTATGCCGTTAACTTTATCATGTGATCGTAACATTGATTGAAGTGTTTAGAACACTAAATAAGTAGAACCGAGCACTGTACTCGATACAACATGTCAGGGGATATCTTTGTTCTAAGAAGATTAGTTTACCGCACATTCCTTGGCTAAAGGGCTAATGGGCAAAAGAGCTAAAGGGCTAAAGTGCTAATGGGCTAAAGGGCTAAAGGAGCAACAACCTCATCGATCGCTATCAGCAAGAACGCTTGTACTTCGTTAAGTGTAGAAAATTAATCTTTATTTGTAAATGGTTTCATGTTCAGAACAAGGAATGGAACCTAGGGGTTACGTCTTACCTAATAAAATCCCCGAGGTGCGATGAGTTACGTTTTTCGAACTAGTGTTTGGAACACTGAACTTTTCAAGATGATAGCAGAGAGTTTAGCAATGTTCTGTTGTTGGATTATAAATTCCGCGCTACAACATGCATAAGGTGGCAGCCCTTGAGGTTTACCGCCATAAAGATGACAGCAGTGAGGTTAGCGACGCTCTATTGTCCTTCAAAGTGAGGTTAGGGTTCGTCAAGAAGACAGCTGTCAATAAAGCACGTGGCTATGTTTACCAAACAAGAGCACATAGAATTTTTTCAAATTGCGACGCCGAGCTAAGGATTGATTACGTGACCGTGACGTCACGACCACGTGCTCCGTTTTCGAGATATTTAACATTATGCATTTAAGCCCCAAATTTAATGAATCGAACTAGCACGACACGTTAGCCTCTAAGCTAAGAGCAGCAGCTATCTTGCGCAAGCACCCTTAAGGCGTCTCATAAGGAGTCGTGTATAGCCGCCACCTTGCGTCCGCCATCTTGCGCAAGCATCCTTAGGGCGTCTCTAGTCATCTTGTGCAAGGACCCTTAAGCCGCCTCATAAGAGCAACCACCATCTTGCGCAAGCATCCCTCATAAGGAGCCTTGTATAACCGCCATCTTGCGCAAGCATCCCAAGGGCGTCTATGTATAGCGGTCATCTTGCATAAGCACCTTTAAGGAGTCATGTATAGCCACCATCTTTTGCAATTAGCGTTGAGAGATGGATGATGTAGAATTTTTCTTTTTAAATTATCCGCCACCATATTTCAAAGGTATGTACCTAAAGAGTGTAGCACTGAGCTCTATAGATTAAAGATGGCGGATGACAGCTGACAAAAAAGCGCGTGAGTTTGTTTACTAAACAAGAGCACGTGGAATTTTTCAATTTGCCGCCACCACATTTCAAAGGTATCTAGCCAACGATGGCAGCACGGTGCTCTCTTGATTAAAGATGGCGGATGACAGCTAACAGAACTTTTCAAATTGCCCGCTACTACAGAGAGCAGCACGGTGCTCTGTAGATTAAAGATGGCGGATGACAGCTGACGAAATTGCCCGCATGATAGCAGCACAGTGCTCTATTGATTAAAGATGGTGGATGACAGCTGTCAAAAAAAGCACGTGGCTTTGTTTACTAAACAAGAGCACATAGAATTTTTTCAAATTGCCGCCACCACATTTCAAAGGTATCTAGCTAAAGAGCGCAGCACTGAGGTTTGTGATGCAAGATGGCGGATGGCAGCTGTCAGAAAAAAGCACGTGAGTTTGTTTCCAAACAAAAGCATGTAGAATTTTTCAAATTGCCGCCACCACATAGAGGGCAGCACGGTGCCCTCTTGATTAAAGATGGCTGCTGTCATGTGGAATTGCCTGCCACCGCAGGTATCTAGCTAAAGAGGGCAGCACGGTGCTCAAAGATGGCTGCTATCAAAAAGCATTTTTCAAATTATCCGCCACCACATTTCAAAGGTAAGTAGCTAAAGAGGGCACCACTGTGCTCTATGGATTAAAGATGGTGGATGACAGCTGTCAAAAAAGCACGTGGATTTGTTTATCTCGCGCTAGTGAGGTTAAGTTGGTAGCACTAAGGTTTAGGCCCGTTAAGATGGCAGCACTGCGGATGACAGCTGTGACGAATTTACATCTACTACGATAAAGAGGGCAGCACTGTGCTCTATAGATTAAAGATGACGGATGTCAGCTGTCAAAAAAGCACATAGCTTTGTTTCCAAACAAGAGCACGTGGAATTTGCCGCCACCACATTTCAAAGGTAAGTAGCTAAAGAGGGCAGCACGGTGCTCTCTGGATTAAAGATGGCGGATGATAGCTGTCAAAAAAGCGCATGGGTTTGTTTCCAAACAAGAGAATGTAGAATTTTTCAAATTGCCGCCACCACATTTCAAAGGTATCTAGCTAAAGAGTGCAGCACTGAGGTTTGTGATGCAAGATGGCGGATGATAGCTGTCAGAAAAAAGCACGTGAGTTTGTTTAAGAGGGCAGCACGGTGCTCAAAGATGGCTGCTGTCAAAAAGCATTTTTCAAATTATCCGCCACCACATTTCAAAGGTAAGTAGCTAAAGAGGGCAGCACTGTGCTCTATAGATTAAAGATGGCGGATGACAGCTGCACGTGGATTTGTTTATCTCACGCTAGTGAGGATAAGTTGGTAGCACTAAGGTTTAGGCCCGCCAAGATGGCAGCACTGCCGATGACAGGTGACGAATTTTACATCTAAAGAGGGCAGCACAGTGCTCTGTAGTTTAAAGATGGCGGATGACAGCTGTCAAAAAAGCACGTGGCATTCAAAAAGCACGTGGCTTTGTTTACCACGCACTAGTTAGGTTAAGTTAGTACCACTAAGGTTTAGGCCCGTCAAGATGGCAGCACTGCCGATGACAGGTGACGAATTTTACATCTACTACGATAAAGAGGGCAGCACAGTGCTCTGTGGTTTAAAGATGGCGGATGACAGCTGTCAAAAAAGCACGTGGCTGTCAAAAAGCACGTGGCTTTGTTTATCTCGCGCTAGTTAGGTTAAGTTGGCACTACTGAGGTTTAGGCCCGTCAAGATGGCAGTACTGAGGTTAGCGATGCGTTGTTGTCTGTCAAAAAGCACGTGGCTGTCAAAAAACACGTGGCTTTGTTTACCTCATGCTAGTTAGGTTAAGTTGGCACTAGTGAGGTTTAGGCCCGTCAAGATGGCAGCAGTGAGGTTAGCGATGCGTTGTTGTCTGTCAAAAAGCACGTGGCTTTGTTTACAAATTCAAATCTCGGTCCACGGGTATCCCCGTAACACTAAAAATGTAACTTCTGCCAACTAATGAAAAGCACGTGGCTGTCAAAAAACACGTGGCTTTGTTTACCTCATGCTAGTTAGGTTAAGTTGGCACTAGTGAGGTTTAGGCCCGTCAGGATGGCAGCAGTGAGGTTAGCGATGCGTTGTTGTCGATGACAGCTGTCAAAAAGCACGTGGCTTTGTTTACCAATTCAAATCTCGCGCCAAAATTCAAATCTCCCGCCAAAATTCAAATTTCCCGCGGGAGGAGGAGGAGGAGGAGGAGGAGGAGGCGGGCGGAGGCGGAGGCGGAGGCCGCAGAACCATCCAATTATACTACTGTCAGCCGGGGTGACAACCATCCCAGGGCTGACTATGGTCAAAACTGAGGAAAAATATTATTGAGGCTTATTTATATATTATATATTTTTAAAATCTCAATTTTCAAATTTCCCTCCAATCTAGGCACATTTTTCTTTGCAGAAAGGGAAAACTTGTGATTCTAACCCGAAATGCGTTTTTCTGACTACCATTTGTTTCAACACTTATTTTTTGACAAAAGCAACTGTTGGCTAAACTGTTCATTGTTGCTCCTAGGTCATCACTTCTAAATGTCATCTGAAAGTGTTGTTTACCTGTTTATTCCTTGTGAAGGTGTGTATGTAATTTTATCTTTATAAGAAATGGTTTTGTACCTTAAAAGTGCAAATTTATAAACAATAGTACACTTGTCTTGTTTTTTGGGGTTACTATGGTCATGAGTATCAACTCATTGCAATTGTCTTATGGGTTATATTAGATTACTCTTGTTAAATATTCTATACAATTAATATATTTACATTTTATTATTCACTTGTTCCTTTCATACTTCATGCTTGTGTCTTTTTTATTTCAGTGTTAGTGGCAAAATGGTGAGGTCTGTCCTAGAAACTGACAGTAATTCTTCAGTTGTTAGTGACATTGCTGAGTCAGTTTTAAGTTTCTTGGAAGAAATGTGCTATTCAAAGTAAAGACATGGCCCCACAAGAAAGAAGAGATGTTTTGTTGAGCCAGAAAAAGTGTCTCTTTGGAGGATATTGAACCTTGTCCACCTCTTCAAGATCAGTTTCAAGCAGGAACAAGTGGTGAAACATCAGTGCTACCAGTCTTCATAAAAAAAGCAGATAAGGCATACGAGAGAAGATTCATCACTCTGAAAATGATGTTGAAATTCATTTAAATGGAAGTGATGAAGTAATTGGGAAGAGATGAAAGTAGGCAGGATGGAATAAGAAGAAGAAGAAGAAGAAGAAGAAGAAGATAAAGATAATGATGAATGCTGTAGGAAACCAACAGCAGGAGACTATGTTCTGGTTGAGTTTAGTACCAGACAAGAACTGCATTACATAATAATGTGATAGATGATGATGGTACTTGTTAAGAAGATGAAGTGAAAGTTACATTTCTTAGAAGATGTCATGAATATTTTGTGTGACCAAAGGAAGCATACATTTCTGTTATCAAAGTGAAATTCTTAAAATACTACCACCTTCAGTTGGGCAGAAGTGAGGGTAAGCTAAGCTTCTATATAAAGTTTACTGGCTTCAACTTGAAATGAGAAAATTATAAATGAAAAGGGCAAATTAAACACATTTTGAAAATTTTTCTTTAATGTTTGACATAATTGTAATTTTTTAGCTTTAGACTATAGTTAAAAATAAGGTTTCTTATATCAATAGGCCTATGCTTGTAAAAACAGGTTCTGTTTGACCATAGTCGCCCCCTACTAATTCCTGCATATTTAGTAACAATTCTTGAGTGATTTTAATATATGACCATAGTGTCCCCACCCCATGGGGTTACTATGGTCACTACATTATCAGATGTGAGACAATTACCGGATGTTCAAAAAATTTATTTTAGTAAGGAGATGATACCCAACACTGTATACTAAATCTTAATTCATTTTACATGGATATCTCATAAAATGTTCTGCGATTAGTGACTGAACGGGAGTACGACTGTCGTGTTACGTATATAACCTCAGTTACATAAATATCATATTCCTAACATTCAATTATTTTTGTGGGAGACATAACTCAAACATTCCTACATGGATGCAGACCAGTTTAGGCAATTTTTGGCAGCAATGCATGCCAATCAACAGGCACTCTTAGATCAATTGAGAAGTCCAGCACCAGTTCAATCTACTCAACCTATTATTAATTCAAATACATTTCTAATTCCACCCTTCGAATATTTCAACCCACAAGCAGAGTACTTTCGAAATTACCGGCACCATTTGGAAAACTATCTACAATTGAAAAATGTGTTCACCAACAAGAAATACACCACTCAGATGCTACTTAATTCGATTGGATCTACGAGTTATAACATATTATCCGCATTAGTGGCACCAAAAACACCTAGCCTAGTGATTTCGATAATGACAATTTAATTGAAACACTAGAAAAACATTTTTGTCCTAAGAAGAATGTTCTTGTAGCCCAACATATGTTCTTATCCACTTACCAGCTTGAAAATAAACCTATTGCTGACTATGTTGCTATATTAAGGCGTGCTACAATTGACTGCGACTTCAATTCTACATGTGAATTTAATGTAAGCATTGCAGACGTATTTCTAAGAGCACAATAGGGAAATTTATGACAGTTCAATTCGTGAACAATAACTCCAGGCAAATGTTCAAGAATTTAACAAAATTGTAACAAAAGCCATCGCTCTTGAAGCATGTAAGTTAGACAGCAAAGAACTATCACCATCAGCTGTATACAAGGGTACTTATAATGATTCTGTTCAAAAATCAATCACAAATCAAGGCAGGACGTATCTCACGATAATCAAAGCCAAGCAACACCGGTAAACAAGGCCAGATCAAAAATTGACTACAAGGAATTGGGAATTCAAAATATGTGTTTACGTTGTGGTAGAGACAATCATCTAGCGAAGGACTGTAGGAGTGATTTTAACAATCTGAAATGCAGTTCACGTGGGAAACTCGGCCATATTAAGAAAGTGTGCATACTTACTTTGTTAGCAACGAGAAGGAATTCCAAAATCGACTCTCATTATCTTCAGGAAGAAGATATTATTCAAACATTGGTGTTAGCCATATAATTGACATTTTTCTATATCACGACTATCTACATGCGAAGAAATTTTATGCTACAGTTCTTATAGCAGGAATACCCCAGATATTTGAAGTAGATTCTGGGGCGGGTTTTACCTTGCTATCTCGTTCTAGTTTCAAAGCGCTTGACTTACGTGTACAACTCCAGAAATCAGATGTTGCATTTCGTTCTTATACTAAGAATGTGTTTTTACCTGATGGCAAGGTTAACTGTTTCGTATCAGAATAAAACTTCATCTGAAGAGTTATATGTAGTACCGGACGACTTCGAACCACTTCTGGGGCGTGTCTGGATCCGTCACCTTGGTATTAATCTTCAAGAAATAGACCGTGAAGCGGAATCATATACTAGTCACATCGATATACAGTCAGTCGGTAGTATTACTGAGCTAATCAAGAGATTTCCAGAAATTTTCGAAGAAAAGATAGGGTGTGTGAAAAATTTGAAAGTGTCTCTTCAGCTTCGTAAGGATGCCAAGCCAGCCTTTCATAAAGAACGTGATAGTAGTTAAATACAAGGATTCGGCGGCCGCCGCGGAGCTCCCAGGGGTCCGCTCCTCCGCCGCCACCCGAGGGGCCTTCCCAGGGGCCCACTCCTCCGCCGCCACACGGGAGGTCTTCCCAGGGGCCCGCTCCTCCACCCGCGGGAAATTTGAATTGGTAAACAAAGCCACGTGCTTTTTGACAGCTATCATAGACAACAACGCATCGCTAACCTCACTGCTGCCGCCCTGACGGGCCTAAACCTCAATGCTGCCAACTTAACCTCACTAGCGCGAGATTTGAATCGGTAAACAATTCCACGTGTTTTTTGAGAGCCACGTGCTTTTTGACAGCTATCATCGACAACAACGCATCGCTAGCCTCAGTGCTGCCATCTTGACGGGCCTAAACTTCAATGCCGCCAGCTTAACCTTACTAGCGCGAGATTTGAATCGGTAAACAAATCCACGTGCTTTTTTGACAGCTGTCATCCGCCATCTTTAATCAACAGAGCACCCTGCTGCCCTCGTTAGCTACATACCTTTGAAATGTGGTGGCGGATAATTTGAAAAACGTTTTGACAGCAGCCATCTTTAATCGACACTGCACCGTGCTGCACTCTTTAGCTACATACCTTTGAAATGTGGTGGCATGCAATTCAACGTGACAGCAGCCATCTTTAATCAAGAGGGCACTGTGCTGCCCTCTTTAGCTACATACCTTTGAAATGTGGTGGCGGCAATTTGAAAAAATCCACGTGCTCTTATTTGGAAACAAACTCACGTGCTTTTTTGACAGCTGTCATCTGCCATCTTTAATTAACAGAGCACCGTGCTACACTCTTTAGCTACATACCTTTGAAATGTGGTGAAGGCAATTTGAAAAATTCCACGTGCTATTGTTTGGAAACATACCCACGTGCTTCTTTGACTGCTGTCGTCCGCCATCTTTAATCAACAGAGCACCGTGTTGCTACCTTTATCATAGTAGCGGGTAATTCCGTCAGCTGTCATCCGCCATCTTTAATCAAGAGAGCACCGTGCTGCTATCTTTATCATAGTAGCGGGCAATTCCGTCAGATGCCATCCGCCATCTTGCATTGCAAACCTCAGTCCTGCACTCTTTAGGTACATACCTTTGAAATATGGTGGCGGATAATATAAAAAGTTCTACAGCAGCCATCTCTCGACGCTAATTGCACAAGATGGCGGATATACGTGACCCATTAAGGGTGCTTACGCAAGATGGCTGCTATACATAGGTTCTTATGAGACGCCCTTTGGGATGCTTGCGCAAGATGGCGGCTATACATGGCTCCTTATGAGACGCCATAAGGGCGCTTGCGCAAGATGGCGGCTGCTCTTATGAGACGGCTCAAAGGGTGCTTGCACAAGATGGCTTCAGACTCCCTAAGGAGGTTGGCGCAAGATGGCGGACACAAGGTGGTGGTTATACATAGCTCCTTATGAGACGGCTTAAGAGCGCTTGTATAAGATGGCCGCTGCTCTTATGATGAAAGCTAGCTTAGAGGCTAAAGTGCCGTGCTAGTTCGATTCATTAAATTTGGGGCTTAAATGCAAAATGTTAAATATCTCGAAAACGGTGCATCGTAGAGCAAAACGAACAAAATTTTTTGCCCAATACCTAGGTTCGCAGTATCTGGAACATGATAAGAAAAACGTAGTCTAATGATGAGGTCAACGGTTCGATTCCTACTTAGGCCCTTTGGCATTTGCTCTGTTTTAGCTTGTATTGAAGCAAGTTTTTGTAACATGATCAGGTCTAGCTATGGTAGAGAGTATAACGTGCCGTGCTGGTTCGATTAATTAAATTTGGGGCTTAAATGCAAAATGTTAAATATCTCAAAAACGGTGAATCGTAGAGCAAAACAGACAAAATTTTTCCGCCTAATACTTCGGTTCGCAGTATTAGAAACATGATAGCATAAGAAAAAAGTAGTTTGATGATGAGATCAACGGTTCGGTTCCTACTTAGACCCTTCGGCATTGACTGCTATCTAACTCTACAAGATGTTGGCTATACATAGCTTCTTATGAGACAGCTTAAGGATGCTTGCACAAGATGGCTTGAGGCTCCCTAGGGATGCTTGCGCAAGATGACGGACACAAAATGGCGGGTATACATAGCTCCTTATGAGACAACCTAGGGTGCTCGCACAAGATAGCGGCTACTATTATGAAGAAAGCTAGCATAGAGGCTACTGCCGCAAGATGGCGACTGCTGTTATGCATACGGTGGAGATCAATTTGAAATTCCACGTGCTCTTGTTTGTAAAATTACACGTGCTACTTTTGTACAACTCTCATCTTCAATCAACAGAGCATCGTGCAGGTACCTTTACAGCACTAAACCTCATAGCTTTGAAATGTGGTGGTCGGTAATTTGAAAAATTCTACGTGCTTTTTCTTGACAGCGGCTAAACATAAGCTTTTTTTTTTATTATTATTATTATTGATATATACAGTCGTATCAGCACACACGTTTTTAAAACATAACCGGTTTTCGGACACTAAGGTCCATCATCAGTGTTAATATTTAAATTTAATTTCACATAAGTGTGTCGTCAAAATGAGTTAAAAATGAGTTTAAATTTGTAGCCCTGTTGACATCAACTGTAAAATGAGAAAAAAGAAACCAAGTGTTAAAATTATGAAATCAATACATGTAAACTTACAATGTTGTTGTAAAAAATTATGGACATACCATGTTAAGGCTGGCTTTCCTTCGTGCTCAGGCTGTTGGTCGAGTACTAACAAGCGTTCAGCTTTAACTACGGAACCGCACTGCAAGCACATGATGTTACGTCACCTCAAGGTTACGTAGTGAGCACCTGATGTTTACGTCAACTCAAGATTGTAAACAAGATGTTGCTTGCGGCTGTTTCATTTAAAATTTTATCTGGTTCCCTAGTCTGTGCTAAAAATATCTCAATGTTTTCACGTGTATTTAATTCAAATCCATAATTACCTTTAAAAATTAACTTCATGTCCTTTTCGATCCCTAAAAAGCTATGGTTATTGTTATAAATGTGTTCCGCAAAAGCTGAATACTTGTTGTACTTTATTGCCTTAAAATGTTCTTGATATCTTTGATTTAAGGTTCGCCCGGTTCTACCTATATAAAACTTTTTACAGTCGTTACAAGTGAGCCTGTATACTCCCGAATTAGTATATATATCTTTTTTATTGACACTGTAACGACTGTAAAAAGTTTTATATAGGTAGAACCGGGCGAACCTTAAATCAAAGATATCAAGAACATTTTAAGGCAATAAAGTACAACAAGTATTCAGCTTTTGCGGAACACATTTATAACAATAACCATAGCTTTTTAGGGATCGAAAAGGACATGAAGTTAATTTTTAAAGGTAATTATGGATTTGAATTAAATACACGTGAAAACATTGAGATATTTTTAGCACAGACTAGGGAACCAGATAAAATTTTAAATGAAACAGCCGCAAGCAACATCTTGTTTACAATCTTGAGTTGACGTAAACATCAGGTGCTCACTACGTAACCTTGAGGTGACGTAACATCATGTGCTTGCAGTGCGGTTCCGTAGTTAAAGCTGAACGCTTGTTAGTACTCGACCAACAGCCTGAGCACGAAGGAAAGCCAGCCTTAACATGGTATGTCCATAATTTTTTACAACAACATTGTAAGTTTACATGTATTGATTTCATAATTTTAACACTTGGTTTCTTTTTTCTCATTTTACAGTTGATGTCAACAGGGCTACAAATTTAAACTCATTTTTAACTCATTTTGACGACACACTTATGTGAAATTAAATTTAAATATTAACACTGATGATGGACCTTAGTGTCCGAAAACCGGTTATGTTTTAAAAACGTGTGTGCTGATACGACTGTATATATCAATAATAATAATAAAATAATTATATCAGCACTGTCAAAATGGCTTTGATATTTTATAATGATTATAATTCGTTAAACATAAGCTGTTAAGCCCTCCTTTTATGTCAAGGCATAGCTCTATCGAACAAGTTTAAACCTGCATCACGAAGGCAAGAGTGTGCAGCGATAACATTATTATGCAAGTTTAGACTTGCAAATCACAAAAGAAGTGATTGAAACATAACAAGACTAGAATCGAACACTGCACTCGATGTCGTTAATTTCATCATGTGATCGGAACATTGATTAAAGTGTTCAGAACACTAAATAAGTGATCAAGACTAAAATAGAACACTGTACTCGATACAACATGTGTTTAGAATATGCCAGGGGATACCTTTGTTCTAAGAAGATTAGATTACCGCACATTCCTTGTAGGGCTAATGGGCTAATAGGCTAATTGGCTAAAGAGCTAATGGGCAAAAAGGCTAAAGGGCAAAAGGGCTCATGGCAAAAGGGCTAAAGGGCTAATGGGCTAATGAGCTAGGGCGCCACTCCTCTCTTTATCCGGGCTTGAGACCGGCTCTACAATTGGAGGTGGAGTTAACACCCTAAGGAAGGGAGAATATTGGAAAATAATCTATAAGAATATGGGTACTCGATCGACTATATACTACAGAAGGATGACTTAGGTGAGGGTAAGAGCTGGGATTGTAGGAAGGCGTTTAAGCTGTTGTACTGTCGATAGAGAGCTCATTACTTAATAATACCTACACGACGTAATTCATGCTCTATTTCATAAAATATCTGCTTTGTACTGTGTGTAACCAGCATCATGATAGTCTCTTAGCAGTTGCAAACGTTTTACGTGCACGTTGGTGTCTTTACAGTATCTTACACTGACTGACAGAGCAAATGCAACACCAAGAAGGAGTGGTCAGAACTTTATGCCAATTGCAGGGTAGACTGACGTCACTGAGGTATGCTTATGATGTGAAATGCGCCGCTGTGCTGCGCACGTAGCGAACGATAAATGGGACACGGCGTTGGCGAATGGCCCACTTCGTACCGTAATTTCTCAGCCAACAGTCATTGTAGAACGTGTTGTCGTGTGCCACAGGACACGTGTATAGCTAAGAATGCCAGGCCGCCGTCAACGGAGGCATTTCCAGCAGACAGACGACTTTACGAGGGGTATGGTGATCGGGCTGAGAAGGGCAGGTTGGTCGCTTCGTCAAATCGCAGCCGATACCCATAGGGATGTGTCCACGGTGCAGCGCCTGTGGCGAAGATGGTTGGCGCAGGGACATGTGGCACGTGCGAGGGGTCCAGGCGCAGCCCGAGTGACGTCAGCACGCGAGGATCGGCGCATCCGCCGCCAAGCGGTGGCAGCCCCGCACGCCACGTCAACCGCCATTCTTCAGCATGTGCAAGACACCCTGGCTGTTCCAATATCGACCAGAACAATTTCCCGTCGATTGGTTGAAGGAGGCCTGCACTCCCGGCGTCCGCTCAGAAGACTACCATTGACTCCACAGCATAGACGTGCACGCCTGGCATGGTGCCGGGCTAGAGCGACTTGGATGAGGGAATGGCGGAACGTCGTGTTCTCCGATGAGTCACGCTTCTGTTCTGTCAGTGATAGTCACCGCAGACGAGTGTGGCGTCGGCGTGGAGAAAGGTCAAATCCGGCAGTAACTGTGGAGCGCCCTACCGCTAGACAACGCGGCATCATGGTTTGGGGCGCTATTGCGTATGATTCCACGTCACCTCTAGTGCGTATTCAAGGCACGTTAAATGCCCACTGCTACGTGCAGCATGTGCTGCGGCCGGTGGCACTCCCGTACCTTCAGGGGCTGCCCAATGCTCTGTTTCAGCAGGATAATGCCCGCCCACGCACTGCTCGCATCTCCCAACAGGCTCTACGAGGTGTACAGATGCTTCCGTGGCCAGCGTACTCTCCGGATCTCTCACCAATCGAACACGTGTGGGATCTCATTGGACACCGTTTGCAAACTCTGCCCCAGCCTCGTACGGACGACCAACTGTGGCAAATGGTTGACAGAGAATGGAGAACCATCCCTCAGGACACCATCCGCACTCTTATTGACTCTGTACCTCGACGTGTTTCTGCGTGCATCGCCGCTCGCGGTGGTCCTACATCATACTGAGTCGATGCCGTGCGCATTGTGTAACCTGCATATCGGTTTGAAATAAACATCAATTATTCGTCCGTGCCGTCTCTGTTTTTCCCCCAACTTTCATCCCTTTCGAACCACTCCTTCTTGGTGTTGCATTTGCTCTGTCAGTCAGTGTATATCTACATAGGGTAACAGAGGCTTTTTGTGAACTTTGAGTCTATATGCAGACAGTTGATGTGTAGGGACTTGTTTTGATGTAATACGTGCTTCGGCAGTAGCGTTTCTAGGTACAAACTTAACTTGTTTCAATAGCAATGAAGCGTGGAACTTTTCTTCATTATCTTGCATCTCTTCTTGAGATGTTTGCACTGCGACAGAACGTGTAGTAGGCTTAGGAAGTGAAGTAAAATCATCAAGCTGTAATGGCAATGAAACATTAAGATTTCCTTCTTCTTCTACTTTCCTTTTACTACTGTTTTGATCATCCTCATTATCCTTATTATCATAATCATGATCTTGCCTCTTTTTCTTGAAGTTTGTGCTTAGAAACAGAACTTGTAGCAGGCCTAGACAACAAGGAAGTATTAAAAATCTCTCGCAGAGGTGTACTTTTTTAAAATAAATCAGTGTTCGCTTGAATACGGTTGAGCTCTTTGTATTTCGTTCTCGATGAAGCTACATGACACGCGGCTTCATGACGTTGCTGTGAGCTTGCATCCGGGAGATTGTGGGTTCGAATATCACTGTCGGCAGCCCTGAAGATTGTTTTCCATGATTTCCCATTTTCACACCAGGCAAATTTTGGGGCTGTACCTTAATTAAGGCCACGGCCGCTTCCTTCCAACTCCTAGGCCTTTCCTATGCTATCGTTGCTATAAGACCTATCTGTGTCGGTGCGACGTAAAGCAACTAGCAAGAAAAGAAAATTGTGGCTGATCAAAAGGTAAGCGTGCTGTAATTTTTTTCCTGAGCTGTACTTGTGATTTTGGCATTTTCTTTGACAACAGCTTTTGCCATGGCTCTAATCTGACTGAAAAATTATGTTAAGGGTACTATCACTTTAAGGCAGATGTTGACGTGGGATAACCTTCGACCACTTTGAGAACAGAGTGGGACCTTTGGGGGTGAAACAAATATGACGCTTATCATTTGAATGTTTATTGTAACCCGAATTACAACCCGGGACATTGCAAGTTGTAGGCATATTCACATGCGGTAGTAAATTGAAGCATATCGCCGTTGCCGGGACGAAACCTCCTATGAGTTAATATTTTTGGAGATATACTGACCCGCAGCACATACATTATGAAGAGCGAGAATGCCTTGAAAACTGTCACACAATATTGCACCTTAGATAACAGAACCTTACCGGGCAAAGTTCTAAGCTAAAATTTTTCACATAGGAGGTTTTGTCCCGGCAACGACGATATGTCAAAGTATACGTCCTACTTCTCAAAATGCATAATTTTTTCACTTTTCATTCCTTGAAAAGTTAATGCTAGCTATTTTGCACTTATACAACTGTAGAATGTATAAAACTACTGAAAAAGACCACAAACATTTTTCACACTTCCACAGTAAGCCGACGAAAAGCGCGCGTACTTGGCCCTTTTATCGACAGCAGCGCTGCAGGTGGCGGAGAACATGTACACCGTGTCTGTTAACATGTGATTCAGAGGGAGTCGTCACACTATCCATTTCTATTCGTCCTGCTCAGACTTTAATACTACTCTCGATCGTTCAAAGATGGCGAATCGAGTAGCCGGAATTGTTGGAAACGTGGGTTTGTTTTGGTTTGTTGTTATCGTATCTAGTCGTTGTAATTTTATGAAAGGTGACGATAAATTTTATTTTCTTTGTAGAATAGAAGTGTGCGAGTGTACTTATATGAGTCAGTGGATACATAGGATCTGTAATTATACGCAGTAATGTGAGAATGTGCTTGTTTTGATTGTGTTTTTACCTATTAAAGAACATGAGTGCACTAGGTGGACCAGGTTTTTGACTAAGTATGGCAATGCCTCTCATACAACTATTCTTAAGTTTCCTGCGGAATAGAACATTACGAGAGAAATGGATTAGGAATAAACATCGTGATTATTTTGAAGTCCATGACAAAACTGTAGCGTGGATACATCATTTAGAGAATAAGTCTGAGGTTAGGAAAACATTTCTCTACTTCCAAACTATTTGTGTTCCTCGAAGATATTAATTTAGACAGAATATAATTGATACTGTAATATTCCGTCAGTGTCTATGTGCTTCAAAGTGTCGAGTGATTTAGATGCAAGTGTATTTTACAATAATCTGTGCTTTGCCTGCGGAAATAATTGGCTTGATCTTGGAGTATAACAAAACGTATAAGTGTGACAGATGGAGCAATCTGTATATTGTTACACAGAAGAGATAGTGACTTAGAGGGATTAGCTGGGTTTGTAACGTAGGGTTTTACACTACCAACACCTTCCGATCCATGCTGTGATTATCTGTTATCAAGCAGACTGCACCGAACTGAAGCTCGTCCATGTGATTGTTTAGACAGTAGAGTTTTTGCACTCATCTTCTTTAATGGGTAAAAACCTGTTATATTTTTAGTGTCTGAACGTTTCATTACTAAGGTTACTCTCATTGTGTGAAGTCCTATTATGCCATATGTCAACATTGTGTTAACATTACCAGGGCCGTTCATTAGGTTAACATAATCATTGCGGGTGTCTAAGTGACTCAGACGGTTAAGGCGCTGGCCTTCTGACCCCAAGTTAGCAGATTCGTTCCTGGCTCAGTCCAAAGATATTTGAAGGTGCTAAAATACCTCAGCCTCATGCTGGTAGATTTACTGACACGTAAAAGAACTAGTGTTGGACAAATTTCGGCACTTCGACGTCTCCGAAAACCGTAAAAAATGTAGTTAGTGGGAGGTAAAGCCAATAACTTTATTATTTCGGTCGTATTTCCCTTTCATTGGTTGCTGAATTTAAGAAATTGTCCACCACTTCAAAACTAAGGCAACAAATTATGTTTCATAGTTCTCATGAGAGCGAATAAATCGAGGAACTTCGCACCTTATATTATATTCTGAAACATTCAAAATGATGTTAGAAATATCATTTTAACAGTTTTATCATGTATTTTCATCTATCCAGCGAAGTGAAATATAAGAGAAAACGTTATTTGACAAATTGAAATTTCTAAATAATCAGCTTGTTGGTCTCTTTTCTAGTAGTATATATGTGATTCTAGTTGATTATATGCGGTGCGTACTTGTTGGCGAAGCGTTTTCATACGTGTAAAACTGATTCTCCCTATGATGTTACATTTATCATGTTAAATTACCGTCGTTTATATAATATGTACGTGATATTTTCGTGTTAGCCAATACCAGCAATCCGGCTACTTCGGCCGCCATGTTTTTTATATTACGGTCTGGGGATTGGAGTCGGTCTTGCGTGGACCCGAATGTCAATGCCGGTAAGGAGCTAGCTAGAGCGACGCATCATGTCGGCCGTGCTGCATCGTATATTATTTCGTCATCACCAGTCACCACAGCCAGTTGTTTTGATTCCTCGTAAGCATTTCGTAGTTCGTCTCCTGGTCCTGATAGTATAACTTACACTGTGCTCCGACTTTTACCCCATTCCGATCATTTTGTTTTACTTTCTCTTTTTAATAATATACTTCTCACCTTACAGATGCCGACACAGTGGAACAACTTTCATTTAGTCTCAATCCTTAAACCTGGGTAGATCCTTCTTCTCCTTTACGTTATCGTGGCATTGTTTTAAGTTCCAGTATTAGAAAACTTTTTCAAAATATTCTACTACAGCGTCTTCTCTGGGTTATGGAGAAACATCAAATCCTTCCTAAATATTAGTACGCCTTTTTTAAAGGACGTAGCACACAAGATCCGCTCAATATTCTGTTAACTGACCTCTTACTAGCTAGACATCGTAAACATAGCACTCTTACCGTTTTTCTTGATATTGAAGGAGCTTATGATTCCGTTCCTTTACACATATTATGGTCTTGCCTTGATTCCATTGGTTTTCCCTGTGCTTTTATTTCTCTATTAGAATGCCTATATATTTCTCGTACTCTCATTCCCAAATCCCCCCACCTCCCGTTTCCAGGAAAACACGTTTCGCATGGAGTCCCACAGGGTGATATACTAAGCGGTATCCTCTTTGCTGCGCTTTATATGCGAAATTTAGAACATATTATAGCAAAAAACGCCCGAGTTTTAGCTTACGCCGACGACTATGTTTTATACGTATCGCATGATAGTGTTGATGTGTGTAGGAGAAAAATGGAGTGCGTGCTTAATGAGGTTGCTCTCTAGTTACATGAACATATCTTTTCACTCTCGCCTTCCAAATGTACTGCAATGCTTTTTACTCATCTTCATGCACCTAACCGTTCTCCTATTCTTCTTGATCACCTTATTCCCTTTATTAATCAACATCCCTACCTTGGAGTCATACTAGACCACAAATTAACGTGGACTCCTTATGTTGATTCGCTTCAACGTGAAACTGATCGTTTCATTACTATATTACGTACGATCACCCGTCAAAGTTGGGGCGCTGACCCCGTTACTGCTATTCTCCTTTACAGAGCAACTATTCGATCCTTACTAGATTAATGCGCTATTTTTAACGACACTGCCACTACCCTTGCACGTTTAAAAACAATACAATACCGCGCACTGCGTGTCTGTTTAGGTGCACTTAAAACTACATCAACCAACGCCTTAAAATAGAAGCCGGTGAACAGCCTTTAACGATTTGGCGACAGACCATAGCCGCTAAGTATGTCCTCAAACATATTGATGTCACCCGGTGTCAGCTTATCCCCAATCTACGACTTTTACATTCTTATTATTCTTCACAACCTCCACGTGGAAATCGTATCCCTGCTTTATATACCGCCTTTTGCTCTCTTATCTCGAGAGTAGTTGAGTTCCTCCGTTTACCCACATTGCATTTATACTCTATCCCTTATGATATTCAGTCCTTTTGTCCTCAATTAATTATATCTTCTTCTGAATCATTTTCTTCTCTAACACATTCTACTCCTCTTTCACCTCTTGCAACTAAACGTATTCGACTTTCACTCTACTTAAGGGAATTATTTATACTGACGGGTCAAAATCAGTACACGGTGTTGGAGCAGCCTTTTATATCACCCAACTGTATACTCTTTCTGAGTTTTCCCTCCCTTCTGCCTTTTCTGTTTTTACCGCCGAATTGTTTGCTATTCGACAAGCCCTCATTACCATCAGGTCACATGCGTATGATAAGGTTACGATTTTCACGGATGCACAAAATGTTCTGCGCGCCTTATGCTCGCCTCTTTCTTCCCCTAATTGGTACTTATATAGTGTCAAGTATCTCTTATATATCCTTACTCGTTCTAGCGTATACGTAACTCTGGTTTGGATTCCCAGTCACTCTGGTATCATGGGGAATGAGACTGAGGCAATTAAACGAGCATCACAACAATCTCCCGCACTTTCTCTAGCGATCCCTCCTTGATCTCATGCATGATGCGCGGGCTATATCGTATCAACAATGGCCGTCCGATTGGAATGAATCGACACGAGAAAGGGGACATTTTTATCATCTATTACAACCCGTTATTCCTCCTAAACCATGGTTTTATTATGGCACGTACTCTCGGCGCCACATCACATCTATTATTCGTCTACGTTTTAATCATGCTCTTACTCCCCAATATAAAAATCGTTTTCATCTTTCTCTCCCAACTTCCTGTGTTTGTTGCTTGCCGGATACCGACAGTAATCACCTCCTGCTACAATGTCCTGCTTTTGATGTTCCCCGCCAGCGCTTCCTATCCTCTTTGCTTAATATGGACTTCCCCTTCCCCGCAAGTATTTCGTGTTTACTATACTCTCTAACTCCTGCTCTTGTTAGCAGCATAAATGAGTTTCTTGATGATGCACACATTATATTATAATCCTTTAACAGCCTCTTTGTTTTCACTCTTCCATTGCAAATGTTTGTCATATATTTGGTAGGATATAAATCACCTTAACCAGTGTCTTATGAGGTCATCATGTTTTGTATGAGTCCTATGGCGTTTTTTTCTTTTTTCTATCAACTATATTAAACTTTCACTACGAGTGATATATGTGTCAGTGTCATTAATCTGGTTTCGTGACTGGACGATAACAAATGAGTCTAACCCGTTGCCTACGGTCTAACCCGTTGCCTACGCTATGATACAAGGCCTGGAAATGCACTCATGGAAACGGATGGCATCCTACTTCACCATTCAACCGCTATGATCGCGTTCTTGTCCCCTTGTACTCGCATGGCCGTATATGTCAACAAGTAAATTATATCCTAAATAAAAAGAACTGAATGTTTTTGCGAGTATTGACAGTACATTATTTATGGAGTGGTGCTGCATTGGCTTGGATATGTCATTGAAGATTCAAAACTTTCCTTTTGAGGGTCTTCTTACCAAGTTTCAAAACTTTCTCTCTTCTACTTGAGTGGCTCGAAGCAATGTTGTCTAATAGAGGTCTCAGAAATGTTCATAGTACAAAAGAGGTGGTTTGTCGTCTTTACACTTTCTACACTTAATTTCACTGTTTAACATGTCTTTCGAAAAAAACATACACCTTTTAGTAACTCTCTTCGGGGCAAGTACTACGTAGCGGAGGTGACAAATTCCGTCGTTCGCTGCAGAAGTGCCACAGACGATGATTTTCGGTATCTGAGGGCTCCTCGATCTTGAAAACGAATAAGACTCAATGATGGACTTTGAATAGCTGGAGAAGAGATATGTTCTAAACAGCCTTTACAGTCTGTTTGTTCTTTCGCCACACGAACCATAATGTCATTGTATTCCGCTTGGCGTCTTAGATAGCTGAAGGAGAGCTCGATATCATCGCTTGTTAGGTTCCCCGTCAATGCATAATGCAAATGTATACTTATGAGGTATTTTACGCAGGCCACAGTGGATTGGGTAGTCAAGATCTATGCCTGATACATTTCCCTCATGAATCTTTTTTACTTTCTCTGAATGCATTTGAATTTTCTTAATATAATGACAAACCAAAAACCAAACCCCATGGCACTATAGCCCTTGAAGGGCCTTGGCCTACCAAGCAACCGCTGCTCAGCCCGAAGGCCTGAGATTACGAGGTGTCGCGTGGTCAACACGACTAATCCTCTCTGCCGTTATTCTGGGCTCTCTAGACGGGGACCGCCATCTCACTGTCAGATAGCTCCTCAATTCATATCAGGTAGGGTGAGTGGACCTCGAACCAGCCCTCAGGTCCATGTAAGGATCCCTGACCTGACCGGGAATCGAACCCGGGTCCTCCGGGTAAGATGCAGACACGCCACCCCTACACCACGGTGCCGGCTCCTTAATATAAGACAGGAAATCATTAATTAACCAACTGAGGCGTTCATCTTCAGTACTAAAAGATGCTCGTCTGTTCTCATTCCTGTAATATGTCCCATGTGAGGTGTTGCAGACGTCATGCGTATCCGAACAATTTCATAAAATGCTCCATAAAACAAAAGGTGTGTTTTAAACTGTATTTTATGCTCTCGGGACAAACCACCTCCATACCTTTCAAACCAGAGGTTGTTTCAGGGTAAAATACAATTTTTAGCTCTTGCTACATTCATTTTCTCCAAATTTGTTGGGCAAATTGTTTTTCTGGTTGTTTTGCTAATTTAAGATTTCTGAGTTTGAAGAGGCCTCTCAGATGATCGCCGGTCACGGTAACATAGCTTACAAAAAAGTCCAGTGACAAATTTTGGAATCGCCCGATTCTTATGACGTAACTCGCAACAAAACTTAGGGGCAGAGGTCTAATTTCATCAGATTGAAGTCGCATCTCATGCGTAATACTTTCTCTGTATAATGTTTCGAACATTGAACATTCATTGGAAACTTGTGAAACGAAATTCCACTACCTTTAATTTGTCGTGAATAAACCATGACTGGAACTGCGAATGCTTAACATCAGATGAATACATAATACATCCATAACAAACTCGGTTAATAAACACGTTTAAAGGCGGGAACCTGGTATACAGGGGGGCAAGAAAGCGATCTTAGCGGCCCAGCATTGAACTTCAATGTGACCACTTCGATAGCGTTTTACGGGCTCCATTTCCAGGCCTTATATTATAACGTAGGCAACAGTTCGTGTTTGCTCGCCGTGCGGTACGCTAGCTCGTGAGTGAATGATAGTCGTGTACGGCATTGGTGACTAGATTTCCTGGTGTGTGAGTAGCGAATGGGTGGTAGGTCATGTCTGCCTCCAGTGGAGGGCCATTGCCACTGACAGGTGATGCGATATTAGTGCAACGTGAAATTGAAATTCAAATGGAGGAAGACTCCATGTCTGGTGAATCTTCTGCTTCCGAGCAACTACCGTTATCCAATTCAACCAAGAGTGACCAACGACATCCCGATACAGGAGTACAACTTCGTTCTACTGACGGACAAACTAATCAACAATCAACAGTACAACAAGAAGTGCCTACACCTGAGTATTATAATAAATTTCATCATGGGCCATATGTAGTTTTCGTCGAATCCACTGTAGAAAAGAATGTTGGTAGGTTACATCCCATGGCCCTTGGTCGCCGTTTTTATGAACAGGACTTAAATGTCAAATCCATTCAGTGTATAGGCAGAAACCGGATCCAAATAACCTTTCATACTGCCACGCAAGCCAATGCTTTTTTGCGAACCTCGATACTAGAAACATTGAAAATTAAGGCGTATATTCCCTCTTCCCAAGTATTACGGGTGGGGATAATACGTGGTGTTGATAAGTGCATATCACATGAGGAAATTCTTATCCATCTAGAATCTGTAGCACCAGTTAAGTCTGTTCAAAGCCTTAGTTGTATGGTTGTCCAGGACGGTGTAAAAATGTATCTTCCTACCGGCTCTATTAAGATTGTGTTTCGTTCACAAATGCTTCCTCAACAGGTAGCTTTATATAAAGTTTATATGGAGGTTGAATCTTTCATTTTTTCACCTATTCGTTGTCGAAAGTGTCAACGATATGGACACACTGTAAAACAATGCCAAGCAAAAAATTCCCGATGTGGAAAATGTTCCCAGTTACACGAAACTAATGACGGTACTGAACAATTTATTCAATGTGTATATTGCAAGAAGGAACATATTACGGGATCACAGGATTGTCCTGAGCATAAATATCAAGTCAAAATTAAAAAGCTTATGAGTACGGAATACCTCTCCTTTCCAGAGGCATTCGAATGGCATTCTCAGTTTACTACCCAGACCAACAGACGAACCAATTTCCCCCATTACAACACGACAATCGATCACCGCCACTAGAAAATCCACGAAAGCGTAAGTTTACCCAGGTTGTTTTACAATCTCAACCCTCAATACCTGAGCCTGGTTATGATAAGCAAGGTTACTTAGCTATTCTTAGGAATGAGCATGCACCTTCAGAACGATCAACTCCGTCAGGGAGTACATCGGTGCCAACCGAACCAGTGTTAGGTACACAACGTATGCCTCAGCAACGAGGGCAGAGAAATATATCGGCCTCACAAACCACAAGTTATACTCCCACGAAGGAATACCTTCAACAAGAAATACAACGTATCCTAGTCATGTTAATACAGCATTTAGGTCACTAACCCCAGCTTAGTAATGTACTCTATAAATTAAGGGATCATATCATGACTATTAGTTCCATGATCAGATTATTACAATGGAACAGTAGAAGTGTCATTTCCAAGCAACATGAATTGCATTTATTAATAAATGAGACTCATGCTAATCTTATATTTTTTGCAGGAAACGTGGTTTAAACCTCACCTTTCCTTTCGATTAAGTGGCTATCAGGTAATACGGCATGATGGTAACGGCTATGTTGGTGTAGCCACGTGCATTTATAAGTCTTTAAGTTATACCACGCTAACTATTCGATACCTTATACAACATACTTATGCAGTAGGACTAGTTTATTATAACATTTGCTTTGTGAATCTATAATGTCCGCCACGAATATATATTATCCAAGGACAATGGGCGCAATTTTTTACTCAATTTGCACGCTTTCAGCACATCGTCGTAGTAGGGAACTTCAATTGTCATCACTCCGAATGGGGATGTACAACAGAAACGACAAAAGGATTAAACTTATTATTATTGTCCAATAGACACGAGTTTTTTATTTTAAACGATGGCTCTCCGACTCGTCTTTCACCTCCCGGATCCCGACCTAGTGCGGTGGACCTTACACTTTGCCGTCCGAACATGGTTCCCGTTACCACGTGGCATACTTTGGCAGATACTTACACTAGCGACCATTTCCCTATTATCATAACGTATGGAGTTACTTGCACACAGTCAGTAACGTTCGATCATACAAATATTTCAATTCCCAAACTTATCGTGAATATATTAATCATATTCTGCAGCATGAGCGTGGCAGCCATATAACTTTTCCATCTTTAGTTGCCTATTTGACCCAATACTTAAATGAATTTCACCCTTGCAGACCCATCAAAGCATTTATTACTCCCCCGGTTAACGCAATTAAATGGTGGGATAAAGACTGTCATGATCTCATAACTACGCGAAAACAATTATTTAAATTATATCGACAGTCCATGACTCAATACAATTATCTGCAATTACGTAAGCATATCGCAAAGACGAAACTCATTTTTAATACCAAGAAACGTAAGGCTTGGCAAACATTTATTTAATCATTCACCCCTCAACTACCCTCCGCAAAATTATTGAATTCCATTAAGATGATAACAAGAACGTTTCCATATCAAGTTCAACATTCTTTTCCTCGCATGGTATTAGAAGAATTTCTGCAATCGATCACCCCAGCTTCGGCACTTCCCCCATTTTTACCTCAACCAAATTTTAATTCTCGCCAGATCACTATATTGTTACAACCAATAACCTATATTGAGCTTCAATCAGTAATATCTAAAGTCAATAGTTCATCGCCAGGACCAGATGCTATTACGCATAATATGCTGAAACAACTCCCTTCTCAAGCTCAGTTCTTATTACTGGAATATTATAACGATATTCTTAAGTCTGTTCAAGAGCCAATGCAATGGAATAACTTTATTATAACCCCAATATTAAAACCCACTAAATTTCCAAATGCACCCGAAAATTTTCGAGGAATTGTATTAGGGTCATGCATACGTAAAGCATTTTACAAAATTTTACTAAAAGAATTGTGTGGACGTTGGAATATTATTCACTGTTTCCTAAGTATCAATTTGCCTTTATGCGGGGACGCGGTACACAAGATCCTATCACCATATTGATTCTTGATATTTTATTAGCTAAATGGCGGAAGCAAACTACAATTGCTGTTTTCTTGGACATCAGAAGTGCTTAAGATTCAGTTTTGCTGCATATATTATGGGCAAAATTATCTAGTCATGGATTTCCCTTTCATTTTATATCTATTTTGCACCAATTATTCACAAACCGTATCTTAAGAGTCAAATCTACTCAATAGCAAATCGACAGTCGTCAAACATCGCAAGGCTTACCACAGGGGTCCTTATTGAGTGGAACCTATTATTCGCTTTACATATGAAGGAACTCGAAGCTATTGTAACTCCTTATGCCCGTATATTAGATTTGCCGATGATTATGTTATCTATTGTTCCCATACTAGCATTGACAATTGCAGAAACACAATATCGCACGTCATGAGCCTTGTTTTACGGTGGCTAACTTCCCATGGCCTCCATCTTTCACTGCCTAAATGTGCAGCAATGGTTTTCACTACCAAACGAGTGTTTGATAAAAGTCCTATCTCTTTCGATGATTATAGAATCCCCTTTGTTCCCCAACATTTATATTTAGGTGTCTGTATAGATCAAAATTTAAATTGGAATTATCTACTTCAGCGGTTATCTAGACAGTCGGAACGTTATATCCACATTTTGAAAACAGTAACAGGCGTACTTGGGGAGCTGACCACTCTTCAGCTTTACAGTTATATAGAGTTACCATTCGATCTACATTGGATTACAGTGCACATATAATTGACTTAGCAACCAAACAAACTCTTTTAAAATGAGATAGAATACAATTTTCCGCTTTACGTATAAGTATTGGTGCGCTCAAAACTACCCCTACTAACGCTCTGTTGGTTGAAGCCGCAGAAGAACCTCTTCACATTCCTCGTTTAAAAATGGTGAAAATATTTCTGCTCAAACACATCGGTAGATCGAACTCTATTACATTTCCTAAGCTGAAATTATTGTATGAATACTACCAAAAGCGTCCCCCAACAAATCATCGATACCCAGCGATATATATGGCATATGTTGACATGCAGAATATTCACGACTCAATTCTACGAACACCTCGTTTAATTATGTATTCATACAACTATGACATCCTAACATTCAGGCCGTCCATAATTATATCTTCTTCCGGTCTATTTACCCAATCTTCACATGAAACAGAATCATATAACCCTCTTCATAAAACATTTAAAGGATAACATTACATCCACAAGATTATAATATATTTACCGATGGGGCAAAATCCCCTAATGGAGTAATCGTAATCGTAATCGTAATCTTTATTTTTCTACTAGATCTACAGCAATGAAGCCTTATTGATCCTTTACAGAAGAAAAATAATAATGCCTAGCCTAGTCTGCTTAACCCTTTATAGGTCTTTGGGATATTATCTTCCCACCTCGTATATACATAACGGGTTTAGGGAGATTATCTTCCCAGTTGTTTCAGAGCATGCATTTCCACTTGCTAGTGTAAGACGGCTGCACAGTTTCATTTCAAACTTAATAACCTGATCGCTACTGCGACCTAAATCACTAGGTGGGAAGTATATATCCCAGTGGTTCCTAGCGCGCGTACAGTGGCAGTCACTTTGTGTTCAGCTGCAATGAAACGGTGTTTGTAAGAAGAAGGTGTGGAATACTCAAGACAGAAGATTTCTAAAGGTTAGTATATACTTCAGAGATGCAGTTTATCATGTTTTATTCAAGGAGCAAATCTATTTGTGCCACGAATATCATAATGATCCATCCGTTGTGTCATTCAGAATACTAATAACAGTATCAATGATAAATTCATAGTTTCTCTGCAACTTAGTAAGATGCTATTTCAAAATTATTTACATATTTTTCAAACTTAATACAATTTGTTATTCCAAAACTGTTTTAAGTTTCCCCTTATGACTAGAGACAAAGATGTTATAGTCATTTGCACTTAGTCAGTACTTGGATTTTATGCAAGATCTCGGCCTAATTTTGGTTGGACTGTATTTGTGCTATTTAGTTCTTCTAATAAGTGGTTTCAAATCATAAACATAGGTAAAGCACGTTTCCTCTAATAGTAGCTTGGTAATAATAATAATTGTTACCGTGTTTTGGTGGTAGTTATGCATGAAAGAAGGTGCTGGGTGGTGAATAGGTCTCAAGCTACTAAAGTGAAATTAATTTTAAAATTTAACAAGGTTATATTTTCTTTGCAAAATTAGGTAACAACAAATAGAACAGGTACTTAGTAGCCGAAACACGGTTGAAAAAAATACATTTACATAGGTACCCCATTTGGGGCTTCAAAAGTCAGAAACATAATCCTTGGGCAATCAGCTCAGTTTTACCCCAAACACAATTTTAACAGAGGGGCAGAAAACCCCATTCATACCTAGGAGCCCTTGCTCCAAATTACACTGAAAAGCCTCCTCGAGGCATACAATATACAATTTTCAAAAGAGCCACTCGCTCTCAAATTTAAGCCTCTCCCAGGCCACACCAAACTCCACCTTTAAGCTGTCCTCAAAGGACATATACACAGGGGTAAAATACCCAACCTACTGAGGTCTATTAAATGACAAGAAGGTTAATACATGACCTCTAAAATACAATTTGAGGGGAGGCGAACTTGTACTCCTAATACACTTTGTTTAAGACCTACTTGGCCTTAGGCCGTTAGTGCAAGGGCTAATCCCATACTACAGAGGTGACTTAAGAAAATAACAATTTACATTACATTACGGAAGAATTGGTTGAGAAAATAAGTTCACCTCAAGACAATGTGAGTGGGAGCTCGAGAGGGTTAGCACTCTCTATCCCAGTATGTAGCTTTACAAGAGAATAGATGAAAAGAGAAGTTACATTTTAGGAAAAGGTTACATAGTGGAACGCTTAGAACCCGCCCCGAAAGTTAAACTGCTGAGCTAGCAAAGAAAGAATTTATTAATCGGCCATTACCTTGTTGTTGACCGCTGCCGAAGAAAGAGGCGCTTCCCGCCCCCTGCTATGTACTTAACACACTGAAAGATGGAACAGAAGTGGCCGAGAGACCCAAAAATCAGCAGTTTAAATACTCTCGCGGAAGTTTCTAGGCGTTAGGGGAAAGAAAACACCCTCCCACAAACACTTTATTGGGTAGGACACAGCAACATATTCAAGTTGGGGGAAGATACACCTGATTGGATAGAAATTAATTTAAGAAATTCGGGATTGGTTAGGTTCAACACAAGGGGAAAAAGGGGTGAATATTGCCAACTTAAACAATGACTGAAAGAAATTTAACAAAGAACGAACTCTTGAAATTAAATTTTCTCCAAAAAACAGTTCTTTCACTTCGCACTAGAGTGCACCGTTGTTGATCTTCAGTAGTGTCCTCTAGAAGAGAAAGTTCACACTTCTAACTACAAGTGAAACAAAACACATCAAAAATGACACAGTTCAAAAACTCAAACTTTTCCACGTGGTGACATCTTCTGAGAAAGTAGAAAATTAATACCGTCAATAAAGTTCAGACTTCCTCCAGCAGAGGAGTTTCAATTGGCGCACATTTTAAAATTAATTGCGTGGAGGTGTACCGCCTGGTACAGACCTCCCCCCCCAAAAAAGTTCCACCAGGGGTGATATATGAAACCAGGTCCCAGGTTAGATGTAGATATGGAGATTGATTGCCAAAAAAAAATTTATAAGATTTTCTTAATTTGGTTTGTATCGGTTTCAAATTTTCTTGTTGCAGGAGAAGTATAGTCTTTAAGTTGTAGAAGTTGAATTCTGAAGATAAACTTTTAATACTTAAAAGTGATGAAGAATTTTGCAATGTCCACCAAATATTGCTTGTTGGTTTCCCAAGTGTAGTCATTGCTTATAGTAACTGTTCATGTAGTTGAGGTTAATGAAGTTGGATGGCCAGACCGGCCGTTGCAGCTTGCGTCCAAATGAGGCCGCTCGGACCCCTCAAGTACCCTGAGATACCGCTCGCCCGCACTATGAGGGGAGCAAGGGTGTTGAAGCACGCCGCGCCCGCGGT
Organism: Anabrus simplex; assembly: GCF_040414725.1. Lineage (NCBI taxonomy): Eukaryota > Metazoa > Arthropoda > Insecta > Orthoptera > Tettigoniidae > Anabrus > Anabrus simplex. The sequence goes on from NC_090269.1 coordinate 132,476,472, forward strand.
GAACATATACAGGCTGCGGGCAAGTAGCAGGTTGTGCGCCGCACATCAGCCTTGGCCGGGAGGAGAGCTCCGGCTCGCCGTGCACATGTCGTCCTCGCTGGGGCCGAGGGGGCCCGTCCTCGAACCCAGCCGCGGCACAGCGCCGCGCGGCTGCGGGGGCACTGAAACATAAAACTAGGCGGCATAATTGTGTTGGACCATCATCTTTTTTGAGGGCACAGGCATTATGGAGAGGTTGAGGGGCTAGCGGCGTGTAGATATCCATGGCATTTAATATTATGAAGCCACAGTGTGTGTTGGAGCAGGAGACGGGAGCGTGGTAATGGCCGTGGCAAGGACAGGATGGCAGTTTAACAATCGGGGAGGTTTACAAGAAATGCTTACATATAAAATAAAATATAATAGAAGGAGCAGAATGCCTTAAGAGTGGAATTCAAAAAAACAAAACAAAATATAACCATCATATTCCTATCAAATTATATGAAGCAAGTTGACACAAAATTTACACCGGTTTCACCTGGGACAGGTGAACCCTAAATATCCTCTCGGTGGCTGGATTGCTTACTAACAATGTAACCGGTGTGAGAAAATCGAGAATGATGCATGGCCCATGAAATCTGGGGGCAAGCTTGCCCGCGGGAACAAAATTTTTGACCATAACCAGGTCACCTACCTTCAAAGGGGTGGGTCTCCGTCCACGATCATACCTTTCCCTAACCTTTTCATGAGACACTTTAAGATTGGCTTTAGCCTTCTTCCAAAGATCTTTAATGTTATCCGGATCTATTGTCTCGGGTAGAATGTCATTCAGAGACCAGAGGTTAGAGAGCGGCGAGTTGGGAACAAACTTGAACATCAAAGAAGCTGGAGTAAACTTGTGAGATTCATGAACCGCCGAATTCAAAGCAAAAGCTATCCAATGCAGGGACGTGTCCCACCTGGAATGATCTTCATGATGATAGGCAATAAGTGCGGACCTGAGATTACGGTTAACCCGTTCAGCCAGAGATGGTTGAGGGTAATAAGCAGAAGTAGTTACATGAGATATTGATAAGTCAAAACAGAATTTACGAAATAAATTAGATGTAAAAGCCTTAGCATTATCAGATTCAATATATTGACACGGACCAAAAGAAGCAAAAATAGAATTTAAGCAGGTAATGGTAGACTGAGCGGTAGCCAGCTTAGTCGGAAATAACCAAGAAAATCTGGTAAAACCATCTACGCACACGAAGATGAACTTGTTAGCATTACCCTTTGACTGGGGGAAGGGTCCTACATAATCGATATACAGACGTTCCATGGGGCGCGACGCTTGATGCGAAGACAAAAGGCCTACCTTGGTGGACATGGTGGGTTTACTGAGCAAACAAGATTTACAAGCTTTTACAAGTTCACGGATTTCACCGTCCATACCTTTCCAGATGAACATTTCACGAATCTTTTCACGAGTTTTAAAGATACCCAGATGCCCTCCTAGTGGGGTCTCATGATAATACTTGAAGATCATAGGTACCAGAACAGCTGGAACGACAACTTTCATCATCTTGTCATGCCTCGAAGGGCAACATAAAACACCATTCCTCAGAACATAAGGGACAACATGTTCCCCAGAAGAAAGGGTTTCCATTATCGGAGCCAGCGTCGGATCTTCCCGTTGGTATTTCTCGATATCCCTAAAAAGCATGGGAGCATCTGTTAGGATGGCATTAACCTCAGATAGCATGGACTCGGGAGGTGATGAACTGTCGACCTGTTCATGGTTCTCAACGTCGTCTGAAAACATACGGCTGAGTCCATCAGCGACAACATTTTCGGTACCTCGGATATGCCTGACATTGAATTGGAAGGCAGAAATACGGATGGCCCAACGGGCTATACGACCAGTACCACGCGGCCTACCTAAGACCCAGCTTAATGCTTGATTATCTGTCTCCAGGTCGAATTTGACGTGTTCCAGATAGAGACGGAACTTTTCTAAGGCGAATAAGACTGCCAAACCTTCGAGCTCATAGATGGAATACTTGGCTTCTTGAGCCGACAATGTCCTAGACGCATAGGCGATGGGTCGCCTCCCTAGTTCAGTCTCTTGAAGAAGGACTGCAGCTACTGCTGACGACGATGCGTCGGTTTGGACAATGAATTTCTTCGAGAAATCAGGCATAGCAAGGACAGGGGCATTACAAAGCGCTAATTTAAGATCTTCAAAAGCGGCTTGTTGAGAAGGTCCCCACTCGAATTTGATGCCTTTCCTACGAAGGAGGTTTAAGGGCGCCGCTCTATTAGCAAAGTTAGGAATGAACTTTCTGAAGAAATTCACCATACCAATAAACCTGGCGATGCCTTTAATGTCCTTGGGAGGTTTAAAATCACGGATGGCCTGTGTTCTAGAATGATCGACTGCTACCCCATCGGGTGACACAATATGCCCTAGGAATGACATAGAGGGCTTAGCAAAGGCAACCTTGGACAACTTAACAGTTAACCCAGCCTTACGAAGGCGATCGAGAACTTCTCGCAGATGATCTAGATGTTCTTCAAAAGTCTCTGAAAATACGACGACATCATCCAAGTAGTGATATAAGTACTCAAATTTGATGTCGGAGAAGACCCTATCTAGTAGCCTAGTGAGTACAGCTGCTCCGGTGGGGAGCCCGAAAGGCACGCGGTTGTATTCATATAAATTCCAGTCCGTGGCAAACGCTGTAAGGTGTTTAGACTCTTCGGCAAGGGGAATTTGATTATAGGCCTGATTTAAGTCCAAGATGGTGAAGAACTTGGCCTTACGAAACCATGAAAAACAAGAATGAAGGTCAGGAAGGGGCACAGATTGCAACACCACCTTCCGATTGAGAGCCCTGTAATCAATAACAGGCCTGAAGTCTCCTTGGGGTTTCGGGACTAGAAAAATAGGCGATGAATACGCCGACTTAGAGGGCCTAATAATACCATCCTTCAACATCTGATCGATAATTTCTTTCAGAGCCTTCATTTTAGGTGGAGATAGCCTATAAGGTGGAAAACGGACAGGAATCGAATACGTGACCTCAATTTTGTATTCAATAAGGTCAGTAACACCAAGAGTATCAGAGAACACCTCTGGAAATGACTGACATAATTTACGAATACTATCAGCCTGCTCCTCAGGTAGATGTCTAAGGTCTAACAACATCTCATCCTGGGTATGCGAAATAGATGAACATGACACAGAATTACACTTTAACAAGGGAATTTTACAATTGGACGCAAATTTGAATGTGCACGACTTACTCTGAAGATCGAGCACAAGACCAGTGTGAGAAATAAAGTCCGCTCCCAGTATGATGGGGCAAGACAGGTGCTTAGCCACAAACAATTTAATTTTCCATGTAAATTTAAAAATACGAATTTTGACCAGTACGGAACCTAGAATTTCTAATGGAGATGAATTACCCGAAACATATTGAATAGGAGATGAGACGTAGTCAGGTAGTTTACAAACAGCTTTCAATTTAGAATACCATTCAGCCGAAATAATCGAACCAACACTGCCTGAATCTAAGAGAGCTGTTATAGGCTCGTTATTTAACTCAATCTTAAGAAAAGGAACAGGTGCGGGGGTATCCGCCGCAATCCTAAGACACTCTTTGGGGCATTCAAAAGATGTATTCGAAGACTTATCGTTCCCTGAATTCTCGACCTTTTTGCCAGGGGCTGAGCCTTGGGAAGCAGAATTAGTTGACTCAGCCGCAGCCACTAGTCACTTTTGATTGTTGTTGGAAGTTAAACCAGAAGTTGAGCAGGAGGGGGTGCTATTCGAATTGGGACAATTCTTTGCGATATGTGAGAAAGCCCCACATTTAAAACAGCCTTGTGATGAACCCGCTCCATTATTTGCCCTACTAGACTTGATCAGAGGACACTTATTTCGCAGATGGTCAGGCGACCCGCAAGCATAACATTTACGAGGGGTGACTGATCGGCGAGGTGGAGGCCGAGTATTACTAATGGAAGGCGGGGGTTCTTTCGCGACACGCAAAGAATCGGCGTATCTAACTCCTTCCGCTGAGACGGCCAATGCTTCAAGTTCCGAGAAAGTTTGCGGGCACGCCGCGAAACACAAATATGACCTATAGGGAGGTGAAATTCCCTCTACAATAGCCTGTACAATCTGATCTTCAGGAAAATGAAGGGCAAACACCCTAGTATAAAACTTAATGTCCTGTATGAAATCAGCCAAGTTTTCATCCAAGCGCTGTACACGATAATAGTACTTCTGAATAAGGGAGGACCTGGCCCTAGCAGGGATGAAGTTAGCTAGCAAATGGGCATGGAAATCCTCAATAGATGATTGCTCGGCAATGGCTCTTACGATTTTATCAGAGAGAATACCAATAGCATACGGATAGATAATTTGCAAAATTTGACATGGAGAAAGAGAAAAAACAAGGGCATGATCCTGAAATTCCACTAGAAATCTTAAAAATGAAATTACATCACTGGTGGTATTAACGGAAAACTTAGAGATACCTCTGAGCAACATTGCCAATGGATGAGGCAAGCTGCTAAACCCGGGTGACATAGTAGGTAAAGGTTTCAATGGTAAGGAAGTTAATTCAGAACGGATGTTACTCAATGATGCACGACGTTCGGATTCGTGGTCCAATGGGGCAGGGATAGTTTGAGCAGCAACGGTTATTCTATTAACTTCTCCCTTGGGAGGCGCTTCCTCACTACCTGCATTTACTATGGTGGGTTGATCAGATTTGGGAGGAACTTCCCCAGTTAACAATTGAGTGACCTTACTAGATAATTCGGAAATATTTTCCAGGAGCGTACTAGCTTCCTTCCTCTGAACATCATTCAGTTTTAGAGACAACAGATCGTTAACCCTATTCGAAAAATGATATAGCCTGCCTTGCACACGCTTAATTTGATTAGGAGACGGATCATTTTCATCAAAAAAACTAACTACAGAAGCTAGCCCAGTAATATTCTCCGTGATCGTGGAAAGAGAGTCGTCAATTTCTTTCTCTCCCAAATTGGGGATGGAAATGGGCAAATCAAGGGACTCTCTAAGCTTGTTAGTGTCTATTGCAACCGTGCCTCCAGATTGCACATTTCTGATAGTTAATTCATAGATCAACTCCTCCTTGCGCAAATAGTTAAGAAGGAGAACATCGCGAGGGCCGGGCATGATGACAGACCAATTTTGAAAAGGTCAAAAAATTCCAGCAACTGAGAAAATGGTTAGAGTTCGGATCAAAACAATGTGTAGCCGTCAAAAGGGGCTAAATTGAGACCCATTCAACCACGCTCTGCTACCACTTGTTACCGTGTTTTGGTGGTAGTTATGCATGAAAGAAGGTGCTGGGTGGTGAATAGGTCTCAAGCTACTAAAGTGAAATTAATTTTAAAATTTAACAAGGTTATATTTTCTTTGCAAAATTAGGTAACAACAAATAGAACAGGTACTTAGTAGCCGAAACACGGTTGAAAAAAATACATTTACATAGGTACCCCATTTGGGGCTTCAAAAGTCAGAAACATAATCCTTGGGCAATCAGCTCAGTTTTACCCCAAACACAATTTTAACAGAGGGGCAGAAAACCCCATTCATACCTAGGAGCCCTTGCTCCAAATTACACTGAAAAGCCTCCTCGAGGCATACAATATACAATTTTCAAAAGAGCCACTCGCTCTCAAATTTAAGCCTCTCCCAGGCCACACCAAACTCCACCTTTAAGCTGTCCTCAAAGGACATATACACAGGGGTAAAATACCCAATCTACTGAGGTCTATTAAATGACAAGAAGGTTAATACATGACCTCTAAAATACAATTTGAGGGGAGGCGAACTTGTACTCCTAATACACTTTGTTTAAGACCTACTTGGCCTTAGGCCGTTAGTGCAAGGGCTAATCCCATACTACAGAGGTGACTTAAGAAAATAACAATTTACATTACATTACGGAAGAATTGGTTGAGAAAATAAGTTCACCTCAAGACAATGTGAGTGGGAGCTCGAGAGGGTTAGCACTCTCTATCCCAGTATGTAGCTTTACAAGAGAATAGATGAAAAGAGAAGTTACATTTTAGGAAAAGGTTACATAGTGGAACGCTTAGAACCCGCCCCGAAAGTTAAACTGCTGAGCTAGCAAAGAAAGAATTTATTAATCGCCCATTACCTTGTTGTTGACCGCTGCCGAAGAAAGAGGCGCTTCCCGCCCCCTGCTATGTACTTAACACACTGAAAGATGGAACAGAAGTGGCCGAGAGACCCAAAAATCAGCAGTTTAAATACTCTCGCGGAAGTTTCTGGGCGTTAGGGGAAAGAAAACACCCTCCCACAAACACTTTATTGGGTAGGACACAGCAACATATTCAATCTGGGGAAAGATACATCTGATTGGATATAAATTAATTTAAGAAATTCGGGATTGGTTAGGTTCAACACAAGGGGAAAGAAGGGGTGAATATTGCCAACTTAAACAATGACTGAAAGAAATTTAACAAAGAACGAACTCTTGAAATTAAATTTTCTCCAAAAAACAGTTCTTTCACTTCGCACTAGAGTGCACCGTTGTTGATCTTCAGTAGTGTCCTCTAGAAGAGAAAGTTCACACTTCTAACTACAAGTGAAACAAAACACATCAAAAATGACACAGTTCAAAAACTCAAACTTTTCCACGTGGTGACATCTTCTGAGAAAGTAGAAAATTAATACCGTCAATAAAGTTCAGACTTCCTCCAGCAGAGGAGTTTCAATTGGCGCACATTTTAAAATTAATTGCGTGGAGGTGTACCGCCTGGTACAATAATAATAATAATAATAATAATAATAATAATAATAATAATAATAATAATAATAATAATACAGTATTATATTGGAACTAATTGTAGGATGATTACTACTGCTCTGAATATGGAAGCAAAGATTGAAGTATGGCTGCATGAAATATCGAAAGAACAAGCTGTGGACTCGGAGGAAGGTGGAAACTCTGATGCTGAAGATCGTGTCAGGTACTCTGGTAAGAAAAAACAATGTTCAACCCACGCAACCTATTATGATTGGAATTCCTATACAGTGTCTTATAGGTTCATGTTATCTTTTATTGGCAGGCCAAGAAGTCAAGAAGATGGTGGCTCAAGATTTTTATTACTTCCTGGACAGTATGTTTGTAAATTCATACATAGTGTACAAAGCGGAAATGAAAGAGAAGACAAAAGGTACGTCACACCTGAAGTTTAGGTCACAACTAGTAAATGAACTGATACAGTCATTTTCGAGCAAGAAACGCCCTGGCTATTCCCCAGCGAACAGGCGTGGAAGGAAGTGACACAGGTCTGACGGACAAGCAACGATCGAAAATACGGTGAGATTATCAGATATCGGCAGCCATCTACCTGTGCTAATAAAAACATATCGTCGCTTTCCACAGTGTAGTATCGAGTAGAAGGAGTAACATGAAATGTAATGTTGCATTTTGTAAATCATGCTTTGAACCATTTCACAAATCATAGACAGTGTTTTCAAATTTTTCTACAACCAAAGTAAATTAGGTTTGAGAGATTTCATTATAAATTTTTAATCCATAGGACATGTAGTATGCCATGTTATTGTATTATATTGATGTCAATAAAGTAATTAATACGTAATGAGCGTATTATCATAAATACTTTTAAGTGGGAAATTATTATCCCACTGCCCAATAACAGACATTACCTATCTGGAACGGTCAGTGGGATAATAATTTCCCACCCCATATATTATGAAATAAGGTGTAAATCCATAAACTAGTTGTACATCCATAGTCATACATATATTTCATGTACAAATTAACCATAAAATATATTTTTTTAATACCCCCAGTCTTTTGCCCTATAAAGGGTTAAGTTGCTGTACACATATCATAAAGCTCGTATAGTAAAAATAACTAACACCAAAAAAAAGAAAGTTACTGGAAATGATAATAATCAATTGTCAATAAGTCACTGTTGTCTTTTCATATATAAACCAAACCTCAAAAAAATCTCAATATTGCTGTTAAGAACAGGGATAAAACGAAAACTGATAGTATTGAAAATAATAATAATCAAATGTCAATGCTTCACTGATGCCTTTTCAGATATCAACGATCTCAATATTGCTATTGATAAAGAGGGATAAAACGTAAACTAATATAACTATTGGTAATTCCATCTATTTGACAATATGGCAATACTAGTAATGGGAAACTAAAACTGGCAACATATAACTGGGCAGAGTACAATGCTGTGTCGGACTGAATCAGCACTTAGGCCACAGAGTATATCGCTTCCGGCCGGGATCTCATTCAGCGCATTCTCTCTTGAACACTGACCTTTCTTATATTCTACTTATGTTGCCAACTAAGATGAAACTATATTAACTCACATATCACTAGGCTACTAGAGCCCCAGCTCATATTCCAACCATCCCCATATATTCACTTTCTCCTTAGCACCTGTCCTAGTTACACACACTCTCTTCCTCATTCACTACACACTTCACCATCTGGTATCATGCCTCTTCAGACCCACTTGTCATTTAACCGCTCTTGTCATGGCTATGTATAACACGCACACACTCCACTATTCTCCAGAACGCAGCAATTTACTTCCAACTACAAATTACCTTTTTTACTTCTTGTCACTATGCCTTCGTCTTCTCTGTTCTTTTTGCCCCATATCTCTCTTAAGCTCAAACTTCTCCCTTTCATTAGGGCACCTCTTGCTTCTTCTTCCTGACTCCCAGTCGTATTTTCGCTTCGTTTGCGTGCTCTTGTTACATCCTGCATTTCTACTCCCACAATCGCTCCCTGTTTTCTTCTTTCTTCTTTCCCACTGGCCTCCGTTCTGGACTCCTTCAATATTGCCCTGGTCTCCCTTATTTCGCTCCTCATCTCTGCTAATACCTCCCTGTTCGCTACTTCGAATACTTCAGCTATCGCATCCATCCCTTTCTTTCTTTCTTTCTTGCTGCGAGCTTGGATCCGGTGCTTTATTGTCCTTGGTTCTTTCTTTACCTCCATGTCCGTCTTCGCCCACTTTACTGTCTCTGGTCTGCCTTACTTCCACACTTTTCCCCACTACCATTTCGTCTTTGCTGTCATTTTCCATCTCTCGTAATTTCTTCGCAGACCACACTCTGGTCCATATACCGTTAGTCACAACTAATTTTTGACCCTTAATATAGGCTCTCAACCCTTGTAATTTAGCCCTGGCCAAATGTTTCTTCAGTGTGTTAATGTTCTTTACCCCTTCTCGGCCAATGTCTTCTTTGATCCAAATTTTTGTGCTACGTATGTTGTCTGCACCTTTTAACACTGCTTCCGCCATCAAGGTGGAAAACAGCTTGAGTTTTATCGGTCTGTCACCCCTTTTTTTGCCTATCCTTTCCACATCATCAATGTCAACTTCGCTAAAGTTAATTCTCATCATTTTCTGGATAATCTCCACTACTTTGTATGTTGTCAGTACTTTATCTTCTCCTTTATCTTCCGGTACTCCATATATAAATAGGTGTTTCTTCCTCCGTTCTCGGTTACAGTCTTCAATTTCCGATCGCAGCTTCACCACCTCTCCTTCCATCTCCCTTATTCTTGTCTTGAGTGTTATAATCTCTCTCTCGTTGGATTCCACTTTGCTCATTATCTCGTCTGTTTTTCCCTGTATCCACCGTCGTATATGCTCAAATTCCTTCATTTGCTCCTTCATCATATTCTTAATCTGCTCAAACGGGCATACTTCTTCCACCACTTCTTTCACCACTTTTTTTATGACCTCCACGTCTTCCCAGTTCATGTTGCCACTAGAAGTCGGGCCAGGGTTTACCTCTACACCTCCTATAGTTAGTAGTACCAATACCACCGCTGCCGCTAATATCATCTCGTCCATCATTCTTGCTTCCATTATACCTCCTTTATTTCTAGCTATCTCCTTTCCCTCTTTCCTCTGCCATCTCCCAATAGCTGCACGATATTGCTCCACTCCAATCATCGTCCTCTTCCCACTCGAATTACTATACCACACACCGTTCACATTCCACGCTGACTCTCCTGAGACCTCCACACAATACGTCCGTCCCCGAACGCTGACTAGGTTAGACTGCCCCCTAATGGAGTAGGAGCAGCCTTCTTTGACTCCCAAGCACACCTAAGTTTCAAATATCATCTACTGAACAGTATACCTATATTTACAGCAGAACTCTACGCGATTTATCAAGCACCTTTATATGTTCAACGACTGGGATTTCGGAAGATAAATATCTTTAGCGAATCCCAAAGTGTTCGCCAGGCTTTACAATCTTTTTCACAAACATATAATATGTATTTATACGAGGTAAAACACTTGCTTTATCAACTTGAGAAGTCAGGCGTCTATATAACGTTGATCTGGATAAAAGGACATACTAATCACTTCGGTAATGATCAAGCCGATTCGGCAGCCAAGGAGGCAAGTAATGATACCTCAAATCTACTACAAATTAAAATTCCTCTTTTCGCGTATGCAGATGGACGCTAATCAGGCGTGGCATACACTATGGCGACTCTCTGCAGGTAGGAAAGGACAACATTATTACCAATTGCAGCCTAACATTCCGAAACCCCATGGTTTTTCAAAGGTACGTACACGCGTCGACACATTATCAATATAATGCGATTACGTTTTAATCACTCTTTAACCCCAGCATACAAATATAGGTTTCATATCGCTAACAGTCCATCTTGTACTTGTGGATACAGTAATGGCGATAGTGATCATTTATTATTTCAGTGTCCACAACATGACCTTCAACAACGACTATTAATTCAGAAATTAATAAGTCTTCACATACCTTTGCCCACACGGATTTCAGTATTGTTGTTCCAACCATCCCCACATATAATCACAATAATTAATCAATTTCTTGATTCTACAAATACGGTTGCAATTATACTACATTCATTTGCTTGTTCACTACGTTCATGGATATGACACTTCTACAGGATTCAAGAGCTTAGCCAACATCTTATCCCATATTGAAGGTCATGCAATGTTCCCTAATATTTCATATCACAGTGGTTCTACGTGTGTAAATACATTTTAATTGTGATGCGTGTGTATGGTAAATTGAATATCATTGAGTGAAATATTAAATATGGCTTGAGACTGGGAAAAAGAACACCTCAATCCCAACCAAACTCCTCAAGATAGAAAGAAGAATAACGTAGGCAACGGTCAAATACAGTAGAGACAATACGCGACACTTACGGATTTCGCCTTGCTAAAATGGGAGACAATTCGACGGTGGCGCTCCTAGTGACTTGACCTGAACAAATCGCGCTAAATTCAAATATCAATGGAAATGTATATACGGATATGTATAAATAAATTACGTCTAGAAAGAAAGTGGTATTGAGATATTAACTTCGAAGTTGCTAAAGCAATTCTGGATAAATGAATGAAGAATTATTTAAAAGGTTATTATTCAAAGACTGAAATTAGACACATAAACAAGATATGAAATGGGCTGCTCTGAAATGGCTTGATCTTTCATTTATGCATTACTTTTTTGCTTTAGCATTCCTGCCTGAACTTTTACGGTTGGATTTGTCTTTTTTCTCATTTAAAAAACATTGTATAATCACATTAAGACACTTGTCAATAAAAACATAGGCACATTCCTTACACACATGATGCAATTTAAAAGCTGGACAATTTTCCTCTTAACATGAAGCCTACTAAGAGAAATAAAATCTATAAAATTCCGGCTTTAATCTGAGAAGAGGGATTAAACAAAGAAAAGTATGAAAATGTTGTCGATAGTGATGCTTTGAGGAATATTTACGTACAATTAGAGTAAAAATGTAACATACCCTTGGCTGTATAGTCGAGGATTTTTAAAGTCGCTGGGCTGGAAATCATCTGAACAGATCTTATAATACTTATATAAGCGTAACGTCCCTTCTTTCTTGTACACCTTATCCAAATCTCTTCTGTGAGATTTCAAAACCCACAGATCACACCTACAACAACACATCGGTATTGACGTTTAACTGCTGCACTATACAATAAAATATGCGTATTACACTTTATGCCAGTTAAAATATGGGTCGAGCAGGTCAGAAGATTATGAAGTACTATAAAAATCTCTTTATCACTGGAAGAATATATATGCAAACACAATATTACTTACATGTTCTTGTCACGAGGGAACCTGAAGAACGACCGCGCATTTTTCTCTACTTCGTAATTACTGCAGCCAAACACAGCACATACCTTCCCCTCATGTTGAGAGGAGATAACAAGGAATGACACACCCTACTATTTAATTATATCAACTCACTGAAAACGCACAAATAACACCAAAAACTTCACACACAAATACACGTGCTCTTATGAGAGAATCAGCAGTGTTCAGGTCTATCCGCCAGAGTGAGCTCCAATAGCTGTCCCTCGATATCTCGCTCAGTGTCGCGTATTGTCTCTACTGTATTTGCAACGGTCTAACCGCACCGTTGCCTACGCTATAATACAAGGCCTTGAAATGCACTCATGGAAACGGATAGCATCCTAGTTCACCATTCAGCCGCTAGGTTCGCGTTCTTGCCCCCTCTATTCGCATGGCTGTATATGTCAATAAGTAAATTATATCCTAAATAAAAAAAGAGCTGAATGTTTTTGCGAGTATTGACGGTACTTTATTAATAGAGCGGTGCTGCATTGGCTTGGATATGTCATTGAAGTTTCAAAACTTTCCTTTTGAGGGGCTTCTTATCAAGTTTCAAAACTTTCCCTCTTCTACTTGAGTGGATCGAAGCAATGTTGTCTAATAGAGGTCTCAGAAATTTTCATAGTACAAAAGAGGTGGTTTGTCGTCTTTACACTTTCTACAATTAATTTCACTGTTGAAAATGTCTTTCGAAAAAAGCGAACACTTTTTAGTAACTCTCTTCGGGCCAAGTACTGTGTAGCGGAGGTGACAAATTCCGTCGTTCGCTGCAGAAGTGCCACAGACGATGATTTTCGGTATCTGAGGGCTCCTCGATCTTGAAAACGAATAAGACTCAATGATGGACTTTGAATAGCTGGAGAAGAGATATGTTCTAAACAGCCTTTACAGTCTGTTTGTTCTTTCGCCACACGAACCATAATGTCATTGTATTCCGCTTGGCGTCTTAGATAGCTGAAGGAGAGCTCGATATCATCGCTTGTTAGGTTCCCCGTCAATGCATAATGCAAATGTATACTTATGAGGTATTTTACGCAGGCCACAGTGGATTGGGTAGTCAAGATCTATGCCTGATACATTTCCCTCATGAATCTTTTTTACTTTATCTGAATGCATTTGAATTTTCTTAATATAATGACAAACCAAAAACCAAACCCCATGGCACTATAGCCCTTGAAGGGCCTTGGCCTACCAAGCAACCGCTGCTCAGCCCGAAGACCTGAGATTACGAGGTGTCGCGTGGTCAACACGACTAATCCTCTCTGCCGTTATTCTGGGCTCTCTAGACGGGGGCCGCCATCTCACTGTCAGATAGCTCCTCAATTCATATCAGGTAGGGTGAGTGGACCTCGAACCAGCCCTCAGGTCCATGTAAGGATCCCTGACCTGACCGGGAATCGAACCCGGGTCCTCCGGGTAAGATGCAGGAACGCCACCCCTACACCACGGTGCCGGCTCCTTAATATAAGACAGGAAATCATTAATTAACCAACTGAGGCGTTCATCTTCAGTACTAAAAGATGCTCGTCTGTTCTCATTCCTGTAATATGTCCCATGTGAGGTGTTGCAGACGTCATGCGTATCCGAACAATTTCATAAAATGCTCCATAAAACAAAAGGTGTGTTTTAAACTGTATTTAATGCTCTAGGGACAAACCACCTCCATACTTTTCAAACCAGAGATCGTTCCGGGGGGAAATACAATACGGTATTTTTTGCTCTTGGTACATTCATTTTCTCCAAATTCATTGGGCAAATTATTGTTATTTTTTGGTTGGTTTCCTAATTTAATATTACTTAGTTTGAAGAGGCCTCTCAATTGATCGCCGGTTACGCTAGCAATGTTTACAAAGAAGTCCAGTGACAAATTTTGGGATCGCCCGATTGTTATGACGTAACTCGGATCAAAACTTAGGAACCTAATTTCATCAGCTGGAAGTCGTATCTCATGCGTAATACTTCCTCTGTATAATGTTTCGAACACTGAACATTCACTGGAAACTTGTGAAACGAAATTCCACTACCTTTAATTTCTCGTGAATAAACCATGACTGGAACAGCGAATCCTTAACATTAGACGAATGAATAATACATTCACAATCAACTCAGTTAATAAACACGTTAAATGCGCGAACCTGGTAGACTGGGGCAAGAGAGCGACCCTAGTGGCCCGGCACTGAACTTCAGTGTGACCACTTCGATAGCGTTTTTCGGGCTCTATTTCCAGACCTTGTATTATAACGTAGGCAGTTCGTCGTTGCTTGCCGTGCGGTACACTACCTCGGGCGTGACTGTTAGTTGAGTGCGGCATTGGTGACTAATTGTGCTTAGTGAGTGTGTCGTGAGGGAGTAGTAAGCCATGGCTGCCGCTAGTGGAGGGTCATTGGCGATGACAGGGGATAAATTACTAGTGGAAAGTGAAGTTGAGCTTCCCATGGAAGAGGAATCCATGTCTGATACCTCTATCAATACTGAGCAACAGCAGGTATCTAATTCAACTAAGAGTGACCAGCAACGTCTCAATACAGAAGTATCACCTCGTTCTAATGATGAACAACCTAACAAAAAACCAGTAGTGCAACAAGCAGTACCTCCACCGGAATATTATAACAGGTTTCATCATGGGCCATATTTCGTATTTGTAGAATCTACGACCGATCAGAATGTTGGTAGTTTACATCCCATGCCCTTGGTCGCCGCTTCTATGAACAACAGATAAATGTCAAATCCATTCAGCGTAAAGGCCGAAACCGAATACAGGTGACCTTCCATACTGCTGCGAAGCCAATGTTTTTTTGAACAACTCCATCTTAGGAACTTTCAAAATTTAAGCCTATATTCCCTCCTCCCAAGTTCTGCGAGTGGGAATAATACGCGGGTTTGATAAGGGTATCTCAAATGAGGACATTCTCCAGCATCTTGAATCTGTGACTCCAGTTAAAACTGTGCAAAAGCTAAATCGTATGGTTGTCCAAGACGGTGAAACACAGTATCTCCCTACAGGTTCCATTAAGATAGTGTTTCGTGCGCAAATGCTCCCTCAACAAGTTGCTTTATATAAAGTTTATATGGAGGTTGAGCCTTTTATTTTCTCACCTATCCGTTGCCGAAAATGTCAGCGATATAGACACATACTCAGACAATGTCAGGCAAAAAACTCCCGATATGGCAAATGTTCCCAACAACATGAAACCAATACCTGTACTGAACAATTCCTGCAATGTGTATATTGCAAGAAATACCATATTACGGGCACCCAGAATTGTCCTGAGCACAAATATCAAGTCAAAATTAAACGGCTTATGAGTACGGAATATCTGTCATTTCCGGAGGCAAAGGCTAAAACAGCGCTTCCAGAGTATTACTCAGACCAACAGACAAACCAATTCCCCCCCTTACCAACAGATCCTCAATCTCCACCCACAAAAATCCCACGAAAGCGCAAGTTTACCCAAGTTATTTTACAATCTCCACGCCCCCCCCACACCCGAGCCTGGATACGATAAGCAGGGATAATTAGTCATTCTTAGGAATGAGCACGCCGTTTCAGAACGTCCTGTTCCATCATCGAGTACAACGATAACAACTGAACCAGTGTTACATACACAAACTTCGCCACAACAACGTGAGCAGCGAACCCCTTTGGCCCCCCAACCCACAAGTTCTATCTCTACGAAGGAATACTTCCAACATGAAATTCAACGTATCTTAGTGATGTTAATTCAACATTTAGGTCACGAGCCACAACTAAGTAATGTAATCTATAAATTGAGGGACCATATAATGAATATTACTACATGATCAGATTATTGCAATGGAACTGTAGAAGTGTCATTCCCAAGCAACAAGAAATACATCTCTTAATAAATGCGACGCAGGATAATCTTATCTTTCTGCAGGAAACGTGGTCTCAAACACATTTTTCTTTCAATTACGAGGTTATCACGTCATACGCCATGATGGTAACGGTTATGATGGTGTAGCCACGTGCATTCAGAAAACTTTAAGTTATACCACGCTAACTGTACAATATCTTATCCCACATACTTATGCGGTAGGGATATTCTATAATAACATTTGTTTTCTGAATATATATTGCCTCCCTCAAATTTATATCACCCAAGGGCAATGGGCACATTTTTTTGAACAATTTACACACTTTCAGCATCTCTTCTTTGTCGGAGATTTCAATTGTCACCACACCGAATGGGGTGTACAACTGGTACAATAAAGGGATCAAATTTACTCGTCATGTCAAGTAATCACGACCTTTTTATTTTAAATGATGGTTCACCAACACGTCTTACACCTCCCGGATCCCCACCAAGCGTGGTGTACCTCACGCTGTGTCGTATGAACTTTGTTCCTATTACCATGTGGGATACCTTAGCAGACACTTACACCAGCGATCATTTTCCCATCATTATAACGTATGGTAATAGCCCATCTGTCTCCAAATCCTATGCCTCATACATAGTAAGTAACGTACGTTCATACCAAATTTCAATACCCAAACTTATCAAGCATATATTAATCATATTCTGCAGCATGAATGTGGCACTCCACTTTTACAACTTTGGTTACCTATTTAACCCATTACTTAAACATGTTTCACCCGTGCAGGCCTATCAAAGCATCGAGTCCTCCCCCGGTTCACGAAATTAAATGGTGGGATACAGAATATCATGAACTGATCAATAAGAGGAAACAGTTATTTAAGCAATATCGTCAATCCATGATCAACATCATTACTTACTATTACGCAAGCATATCGCAAAAACAAGGCTCATTTTTAACACCAAGAAACGTAAGGCTTGGCAATCTTTTATTTCATCTTTAACCCCTCAGCTACCCGCCGCGAAATCCTGGAATGCTATTCGTATGATAACTAGAACGTTTCAATATCAACCTCAATATTATTTTCCTCGTACGGTTTTAGAAGAATTTCTACAAGCAATCACCCCAGACTCAGAATTCCTCCCTTTCTACCCTCATCATCTGGTGATTCTCGCCAATTTACTATTTTGTTACAACCAATCACCTATAATGAACTTCAATCTGTCCTATATGCACCCTTCGAGTCAGGGTGACCACAGTTATTTTCCCAGCTACTGAGATAAACGTCTCAGGGTATCCATGTTTCCAGAAAAATGGTTAATTTTTCTATAATTCCATTTAACGTGCGTCCAAAGAGAGATAGTGACATCCTACGCTGTTCAAAATTCCGTAATTCAACGCTCAATCGTGAACTCCGCATACGCATAATTCAATTAACATTTTCTAAGACATATCCGCTTATCGAGTACCTTATTCACTAAATATAACTACAATCTATCACTACAAATGAGAGCTCATTCAATTATATAAAACATAATCTAAAACATATTTATTAAATTACTGAGAATCGCGAAAGAAATGGTTAAGTGTCAAAACAACTTCATGAACTTTCAGTCACTAACCTAATAAAACAAGTATTTTAACTCCTGAATCAGTTATTTTAAGTCAGCGCTGGCTTATTTTAATCTAAATTTGCATATCACCACATTCTGGGTTGAGTATTCCTGAAATGAATTCAAATTCTGTTTCATCTTCCTATCAAAACTTAAGTCTGATCATTTATGTACACAAATATATCATAATCTTCTGACCACAGTCAAAATTCAGTATTTCAATAAATAATTCTGCCACTTGCGGTGTTTAATATTCATCATCATGAAAAATGCTACCATTACAGTATTCATGTTATTGTAAGAATGATCTGAATTTCAATAAAGTGTCCTGAATTCTAATATCAGTGATCTGAATTATATTAAAAATGATCTGAATTCGTTGGTGCTGAATAAAGTGAAGAAAATGAGAAATCGAATGACGTACCGTACTAAGTTTCTTGGTCCTATTGCCATTTAAAATACGGCTCCTAGCTTAATATTAGCTTTTATAGTATTTCAAATTAAAAACATCGATGATATCCTATGTAAATCTCATATTATTTCCCTACTCTAGCTAGATAATTTCTTATGTAACGTATCTCAGCTCAATGTGCACACAGCCAATAAGCATTTATCATATACTTGTGTGCAAATGCCTGCATTACGATATCTCAATATTATATTATCATACTGGTTACATAAGAGTTTCATCTTCCATGCAATCAACATTCATTCAGAATACGACATAATCATGCATAAATCTACCCATCACCAGTTGTTACTACTGTCAAATCACTCTCAAACTTCATCTAAATATATATATAATTTTACTAACCATACCTTGCTATAGTTCTTCCCTGGGGCATATTTCCTTTCCGTAGTTGCCTTACTCTTGCCCATATACCGCATATTATTTATATCATATACGTCTCATTTCTTACTAATCTGCGCAATATTTCACTTAACCCTCTTGAAGCCAAGAGCCGATCTGGTCGGCCGCTCCCCATCAGCTGGAAGAGGCCAGAGCTCCGCCTCCACTCTACTACTGTAAAGTGCCAGGCCGTTTTCAGTGGATATACATGTATTTTAAAATTCGCGCATATCTACCAGTTTATAGCAAATACCGGCATGAAATTTTCTACATATTGACTACGTAGAATAAGGAACTGGTCTGGAGTGATATAAAGAGTCAAAGACGTTTTATTGTTGATTTATAGTTGTCGATAACGTTTATTTTTAGGAAGAGAAAATTATTTTCGCACTTTCTCTCTCAATATCTACTTTGAAAAAATAATTTACGATACAAAAGAATATACGTAATTATGTATTATGTATTTCTAAATACAATTCTAGAGAGTAACTAATTTGAACGAGAAAAATAAAAACGTAAAAAATAAAAATTCAAACATATGTCACTAATAAAAACAAGACAATTTTACTCACCGATAAAATTCGCGTGTATGTATCGATGTTTGGCAAATACTGACAACAAATTTTCTACGTGTGGACAACACAGTATTAAAATAATTGTGAATTATTAAATAAGTAAAAACAGTAGTTGATATTATAGTTTTGTTTTCAGAAAAAATAGTTTCTCGTTTTCGGTTGTAGTATATATTAGAAAAATAATTTTAAAATACAACAGAATTTACGAAATTAAGAAATGTATGGCACTAAAGCCGTGATTTGCTTTGACTTACTAAGCGACCGCTCCTCAGTTCGGTACCTGCAGTTTACGAGGTGAATCATGGTCAGTGAGACGGATCCTCTCAGTAATTATTCTTGGTTTTCCAGACCGGGGTCGTCCTCTCACCCTCAGATATCTCCTCAATTGCAATCTCTTAGGGTCACATAGATTGAGTGAACCTCGAACCAACCCTCAGGACCAGGCGAAAATTATTGACCTGGGCGGGAATCGAACCCATGACCTCCGGGTGAGAGGCAGGCACGCTACACTTGGCCCGCGGAGACCGGCATTTAGCAGAGAGTAAGTGAAAAATAAATTGAAGTGTGATATGGGCGGAGAATCAGCCGGTAGGGCATGTTTATGTCCAAAAACTTCCTTGAAGGAGACAGGAGGTTGAGGAATGTTGTCGGGTTTATTGGAACAAATTTCCACAGAATGTTCTCCAGAGACATCATCATCATCATATTCGTTATCACTAGTTTCATCTACCACCATATTCAGAGTAGCTTTAGTGCTGTTAGACACAATTAAATGTCTCTTCTTTAGCTGCGGTGATTCCGCGGACGTGTCCGGTATAATTTCGTCGCTACTCTCTGATCTAAATTCCCTATCGCTATCCGATAAATCATCAGCGTTAACTTCGCACTGTTCTAAATGCTGCATTAATTTATTGTCATCAATTCCTGCTGAAAAATTATCACGTGAACAACAAGCCATTTTCCTGTCACAAATCCATTCACTGCAAGGAGCAATCTCTTACTGACCGGTTAGCGGTATTTGTTAACCATGTAAAATAATGATATTATGATGTAAATTAATAATTGTAAATATTCTTGTTATATATGTAGGCCTATGCCTTATCTGTTAAATGAAACTTGAAGCTGCCAAGCTGTGATTGTAAAGGGCAGTCCCTCCTTGAGACACTAGCTCACTGGGACATTCTATACCCAATAAATAAATAAATAAATAAATAAACACAGGAAACGACTCTTGTGAACGGTATAACACCCTCTTAGAACTGCCAAAGCAAGGACAGGCACACAATAACGTGTAGCCCCTTTACTACAGGTTGTAACAAAAGTATGCACGTCACTATAGGTTGCCTCAAAATTACGTATATCACAGAATTTTAAGCCGGCCGATGTAATCGGCTCTGGCAACTTCCGACTGGATTGTTAACGGCCGATCAGATCGGCTCTGGTAATTTAAAGGGCAGATGCTCGCACTACCGCTTGGCACCAAGAGATTTAAAACATCACATACACTTCCATTATTTCATCTATAACCTTCATTTCAACTTATATTTAACTTATTCAGCATCTGCAATTAACACGTTTAACCTCCAATAATCATTAAATATAACGAGACATGACATTCTTTTAACGCAGAATTCATTTCTTACAACACGATTTATCGTATAATTCCACACATAACCCCAAATACGGTATCTACTCTTCCAATATAATCATTCGGCAAAGAGTATGGTAACCTAAATTAAACAATCGAAACAGACTTTCAACGTATTAGGTCGTGTTACGTACATGTAGTTCGTGTTGAAGAGATGTTAAGTACAGAACAAAAATGGCCAGCCGGACACCAGGTGGATCCGAACCCACAACCTCCCGATTTCGCGTCGGTTGCTCTACCAATTGAGCTATGGTGGCCTAGGCCATCTTTGTTCTGTTTGAAAGGATCTGAGCTACAGGTCTGGCACTGCTGCTAGCACACTGTAGAGTGCGTTTAAGTCGCCCGTTGTGGGGCATGTCAATGAATATTGAATTTTCACGACCGCATTGTAATCGAAACAGACTTTCAACGTATTAGGTCGTGTTACGTACATGTAGTACGTGTTGAAGAGATGTTAAGTACAGAAAAAAAATGGCCAATGCGGTCGTGAAAATTCAATATTCACTAAATTAAACAATTTCAAATATGCGTCCCTCTATGACGTAATCTGGTTTCGGATGGTACTATATCATTCATAGATCTTTTTAGCTAACTGGGATTTTTTTTGCAAACATCTGTTACACTATGTCACTTTAAAAATCGTATTCTCACTCCTCTGGTTAAGATAATATAATAAATACGTAACCATTATGCCACGAGATATCATCTTAAGTTCACACTGACTTAACCCTTTGGCTTTCAAGGTAACGATCTATCGGTACCCATGGGTCCTGTGAAAACTGTCAGGGTAACAATCCGTCGTTACCCGCCTTTATTATAATTATTTCATTATTTACGCGCCAAATAGCATTTTTTTTGCACGGAATAAGAAGAGTACAGTTTTATCTCACGTTATACTCCGCGGGAACTGCCGGCTAACCGTATTTATCGTTATTCTTGAGGTCTGAAACATGTGCTCACTGGAGTTCCGTGTCTTGTTTACATCGTGGTTGGCGGCAAACTTGCGTTCATTTCTCTCTGTTTTCATTCGTGATTATATACTGAAATTAGGCTGTATCGTAGGCAATATATTAAGTTTACTTGTTAGTTTATTATTGAAATAGTTTTCTTAGGTAATTAGGTGCATAGTGGTAGTGAAGTGTAAGATATAATTCATTTAGGTTAGGCCTAGTTATTGCACGCGACATGGCGAAGAGTGTTCATTTAGCTGACGATGATATCACTGAATATCTTGACAATTATTCAAGTGATGGTGATGTTTCTCTGTCCGAATCGGAAAGTGTAGACGATGATGATAATAATCCAGCACCTCCAGACAGTGATGTTAATGTGGATATCGATTTGGAGGACGAAGATTATCGCGATATCTTAGCCCCGGAACAGCCCATCCCACTCCCTCATCAGTATCAGGAAGTGACAGGACCTAAGCATATGCCACCACCAAATTCCGCTCCTATTTCATATTTCAATTTGTTTTTACCTCCTTTCTTTTAAATCTGATGGTCTCAGAAACCAATCGCTATGCCCATCAATTTGGTTAAAATTAATTTCCTAATGAAATTTATGTTTTCCAATATTTTTACTTTTTTCACATTCAAACCAGATGGTATAGATGTCCAACACATTATCAGTGATAATAAGTGATTCATTTTCTATAGGTCAACTGAATTGCATGGTAATATCTTCATTGGTGAGTCTTTTATATTAGATTTAAGAAATGTGTGTTTTATGCAAAAATGGCTGACGTTTTTCAGTGTTACATCACTTTAAACATTTTAATCTATCCTTGGATGTAATGGACATAGAATCGTGATATTTACCATGATAGTAAAAATAATATAGCCTTCCTACTGACATGAATAACAAACTCGAATTGTGAATACTGTTTCCTAGAATTACTTCCAAACTTTCAAAATCTGAAATTTATAACTTTGCTTCTATATTTATTATTTTTTAACATTAAGGGCTTTTGTTTTAGGGAAATGACTTACATGCAGTGATACTAAGTGATGTATATTCTATAAGTTTGCCAACTTTCATGTTGATATCTTCATTGGTGTGCCTTCAATGCAATTTTAAAAGAAGTGTATGCATAATGTGCTCAATGTGGCTGTCAGTTTTCACACATCCATCAGCTGAGAGCTTGAAAGCGAAAGTGTTAATATATGTTAATATCATCTTAGATATTTCACACTGAACTTCCTTATATTAATTGCACACTTAATTATTTCACGCTTAGGCTATTCATTTCTATTGCACATACTGGTAATACTTTACATAAGAAATTATACTACTTATCACTATTACTTAGCACGCCATTCAATATCTCGGCCTTAGTTGCTCTTCTTCAACTGCTCCACGGTTTGGTCACAGGCCATGGATCGACAACTGGACGGATCCTCATCTCTGGTAGCTCAGGTTGAGTGACCTCCTCCTCTCGGGTCAGGTGGTTTTAATTGCCAGGATGACATCTCTCTCCAGGTCGGTCTATGCCGATTTAGCAAGCCATCATTTCCTCAGGAATACTGTAGATAATATACATCAATTCTGAAACATATGTATTCATCATGGTTCTCTGAAATCTTAGTATTTATCGTTGATAACTATATGTATCTTTCCTAGCCTTCCTCTGCAGAAATATTTTCTTATTCCTTGAGGCCAGTAGAAGATTATTTGCCTCGTCTTAATCGTATATTCAAAGTTAGCTTATTTTCCTTTGGGAAGTATAATTTTCCAATGATCGCCTCTCTGTTTATGATATCGTTGCTATTATTTTCTCCTGTTGTAGTTCAATCTTCAGCTCTCGCGTCTCGGTCAACCTTATGCTTCAAGACGATCAGCGTATAAGTATACGGACGAAATTTCCAGAATTTCCGGGGTTTATATCCTCCTTACAGCATTTCAGGGATTAGCACGTTGTTTCTTTCAATATTATCGTCGTCTCAACTTAATATTTTCGTTAGAAACTATCAATCTTGCTTAATTCTTCAGAGCAATGTTCAGCACGTCTTGTCGTAATGAAGTCAATTTTTTAAGTAAGTTTTTCTTATAATCCGTTCGATCCTTCTTATTTTTTAAAAACAATTCAGTCGATTCTACTCTGTTGCACATTGCCTTCATAGTGCGGTAGGTTTAAATCAGTCATGGCCTTCTAACATACTTAAATATCGATACTCTGCTACACATTCCTTTACCTTGGCTGGTCTCTACCTTCCGTAGCCGCCATTTTGGAATATGTCCAGTACATGCATCGGGTACATATATAATGTCAACAGTTCCTCACCAGGACCAGATGCTATCACGTATATTATGCTGAAATCACTTCCTTCGCAAGCGCAAGTTTATTTACTACAATACTATAATTATATTCTTACGTCTCTACAAGTGCCAATACACTGAACAGCCTTTTTATAACCCCCATATTAAAACCCACCAAACGACCGAATGCACCCGAAAATTTTTGAGGAATTTTATTAGGATCATGTATACGTCAAATCTTTTGCAGAATCCTAATGAAAAGAATTGCATGGATTTTAGAATATTATTCCTTGTTGCCTAAGTACCAATTTGCCTTTATGCGCGGCCGCAGTACACAGGAACCTCTTACCATCCTGATACTTGATATTTTATTAGATAAATGGTGGAAGCAATCTACTATTGCAGTTGTTTTGGACATCGAAGGTGCTTATGATTCAGTTTTATTACATATATTATGGAAGAAATTGTCTACTTATGGCTTTCCCTACCATTTCATTTCTATTTTACACCAATTACCAGCCGCATTTTAACAATTAAATCAACCCAACATCAAATTGACAGTCGGCATACTTCCCAGGGCTTACCACGGGGATCCATACTGAGTGGAATCTTGTTTTCTCTCTATATGAAGGATCTAGAATCTATTGTAACACCGTATGCCCGGATATTAGATTTTTCAGAAGATTATGTCATTTATTGTTCACATCATAACATTGACAATTGCAGAACCACAATATCCCATGTTCTGAGTCTTGTTTTTCGGTGGCTAATGTCTCATAGCCTTCATCTTTCCTTACCTAAGTGTGCGGCAATGGTTTTCACTAACAAAAGAGTATTTGATAAAAAGTCATATTATTTTCGATGATTACAGCATCCGCTTCGTCCCTCAACATTTATATTTAGGCATATACATAGATCAAAGGTTAATATGGAATCATCAAATTCAGCGTTTAGCTAGACAGTCAGATCGCTATATCAACATTTTGAAAACAGTAACGAAACGTACGTGGGGAGCTGATCCCTTGTCAGCGTTGCAGTTATACTGCGCTACCATTCGCTCTACCTTAGATTATAGTGCACACATAATAGATTTAGCTTTCAATCAAAATCTTTTAACATTAGATCGAATACAATTTTCCACTTTACGTATAAGTGTTGGTGCTCTCAAAACAACACCGACTAACTCTCTGTTAGTTGAAGCCACAGAAGAGCCTCTTCATATTCGACGGTTAAAAATTGCGAAAAAATTTCTGCTCAAGCACATCAGTAGATCGAACTCTATTATATTTCCTAAATTGAAATGACTATATGAATACTACCAACAGCGTCCCCCAAAGAATCACCGATACCCTGCAATATATACGACATACGTTGATATGCAAAATATTCACAATTCCATACTACGAACACCGCGTGTAATCATGTGCTCACACATTTATGACATTATCATATTCCGTCCATCCATAATTATAGCTTCTTCTTGTCCACCTACCCAATCTTCACGTGAAATTAACTCGCAAACTCTTCCTCATAAGAGATTTAAAGGTTAATTATATTCCCAAGATTATCATATATTTACCGATGGGGCAAAATCGTCTACTGGCGTAGGGGCAGCATTCTTTGATCCCCAAACACACACAAGTTTTAAATATCCGATGCCGAATAGTCTAACTATATTAACAGCGGAACTCTATGCAATATACCAAGCTCTTTTATATGTTCAACGACTGAGTTCCCGAAAAACAAATATTTTTAGCGATTCCCAAAGTGTGCTTCAGGCTCTACAATCTTTTTACAAATTTACAATATGTATGTATACGAGGTTAAATACCTTCTTTTTCAACTCGAGAAGTCTGGTTTTTCTATAACGTTACTTTGTATAAAAGGACATAGTAATCACGTAGGTAATGATACAGCCGATTTAGCAGCCAAAGAGGCAAGTACTGATATCGCACATTTATTACAAATTAAAATCCCGGTTTCCGATTTCTTCTCACGTATTAAAAGGGATGCTCATCAAGCATGGAATACACTATGGGGACTTTCTGCCGGTACGAAGGGACAACACCATTATCAATTGCAGTCTACTATTCCGAAACAACCATGGTTTGTCAATGGTACGCACACTCGACGCCATATTATTAATATTATAAGATTACGCTTTAATCATTCGCTAACCCCTGTTTATCAACATCGGTTTCACATAGCAAATAGCCCATCTTGTTCTTGTGGATATGATAATGGAGATAGTGATCATTTTTTTTCAGTGCCCCCAATATGTGCCTCAACAGAGACTCTTAATGCGGAAATGAATCAGTCTTCACGTACCTTTGCCCACGCGAGTTTCAGTCTTGCTATTCCAACCTTCACCACGAATCATCACTTTTCTTAACGATTATCTTGATTCCACTCAAATAAGGTTATAATTACGCTATAGTCATTCAGTTGTTTCACGAATGCATGGAAGTGACACTTCTATAAGTTGCCAGGGCATTCCCCACATCCCTTTTTGTATGTCATATAGCGTTTCCTTCTATTACATGCTATTAAGTATTTTAGTGGTTCTAAAGACTACTAGTGATGCGTGTGTAACCAAAAAGTGAATTAAGTGCAATACTAAGAACGGCTTGTGACTGGAAAACAGAACATTCAATCCCAACCAATCTCCTCAAGAAAGAAAGAAAGAAAGAAGAAGTAGAAGGACAAGAAGAAGATTTCCCGTTGTCATTTGTCGTGCGGTACACTACCTTGTTTGTGCGAGTTAGTTGAGCGCGGCAGTGGTGATCGTTTGTGCATAGTAAATGTGTGGTGACGGAGTGGTAAGCTATGGCTGCCGAAAGGTGGGGGGACTTTGGCAATATCCGGGACTAATTTACTAGTGGATCGTGAAATTGAAATACCCATGGATGAGGAATCCGTGACTGATTCATCTATCGATACGAGGCAACAACAAGGATCTCAGTCAACTGGGAATGATTCGCAATGTCTTAATACGGACGTGTCATCACGTTCTAATACTGAACAACGTAACCAACAATCAGCGGTGTCACAAGTAGTATCCCCTCCGGAAGATTACAACAGGTTTCACCGTGGTCCGTATTTTGTATTTGTGGAATCCACGATGGATCAAAACATAGGTAGTTTACACCCTATGGCTCTTGGTCGTCGTTTCTATGAAACAAAGTTAAATGTTAAATCTATCCAACGTAAAGGTCGCAACACCAATGCGTTTTTGAACAGCCCTATACTAGAAACTCTGAAAATCAAAGCATATATCCCTTCATCGCAAGTTTTAAGTGTTGGAAATCCGCGGAGTCGAGAAAGGTCTATCTAATGAGGATATACTCCAGTATTTGGAATCTGAAGTACCAGTCAAAAGTGTGCAAAGACTCAATCGTCGAGTGGTCCAAGATGGTGAAACGCAATATCTCCCTACGGGTTCTCTTAAAATCGTATTCCGGGCTCAAACGCTCCCACATCATGTTGCATTATACAAGGTGTATATGGAAGTAGAAGCCTTTATTTTTCACCTATCCACTGTCGCAAATATGGGCACACGATACGGCAATGTCAGGCAAAAAATGCACGTTGTGGCAAATGTTCCCAGCAGCACGAAACCAATGCTTGTACTGAGCAATTCATACAATGTGTCTATTGTAAGAAAAATCACATTACGGGATCTCCGAACTGTCGTGAACACAAATAGCAGGTTAAAATTAAACGGCTAATGAGCAAAGAATATCTGTCCTTTCAGGAAGCTAAAGCTAGAACAGCACTTCCAGTTTATTATTCTGAACAACAGGAAAATCAATTCCCCCCTTTACCAACGAATCCTCAATCTTCATAGACATCAAACCCCCGTAACGAAAGTTTACACAAGTTATTTTACTATCACCCCCTCCCACACCTGAACCCGGCTATGATAAGCAGGGATACATGGCCATACTTCGAAATGAGCATCCTGCCCCAGTAAACCCTATACCATCATCGAGTACGATGGTACCATCTGAGCAAGTCTCACATCCACCAAGTTTGTCACAACAAAATGGGCAGCAATTTTCCGTTGCCCCCCAAGCCATAAATTATACCCCTACGAAGGAACGCCTTCATCAGGAAATCGAGCGACTTATAATAATGTTACTTCAAAATATGAGCCATGAGCCACAGCTTCATCATGTACTATACCAATTAAGGGATTATATAATGAACATTCTTTTATGATTAAATTTTTACAATGGAACAGTCGAAGTGTCACTTCTGAGCAACATGAATTACAATTTTTAATAAATGAAACGCAGACTAACATTATATTTTTGCAGGAAACGTGGTTTCAACCACACTTTTCCTTCCGATTAAAAAGCTATCAGGTTCTCCGCCATGGTGGTAGTAGTTTCGATGGTGTAGCCACATGTGTATAAACGACATTAAGTTATATACCGCTAACTTTGCAATATATTATTCTACACACGTATGCGGTAGGTATAGTACACCGTAATACTTGTTTTATGAATATATACTGTCCCCCTCAAATTTATGTTACTCAGAGTCAATGGTCACAATTTTTCGAGCAATTTGCACAATTCCATCACCTTTTCATTGTCGGCGATTTCAGTTGTCACCACACTGAGTGGGGGTGTACAACGGACACGATAAAGGGATCAAATTTGCTTGTTATATTTAATCGTCATGACCTTTTTATATTAAATGACGGCTCACCAACGCGTTTTACACCGCCTGGATCTCCACCAAGTGCTGTGGACCTTACGTTATGCCGTACAAACATGGCTCCTATTACCACGTGGCACACATTATCCGACACTTACACCAGTGACCACTTTCCAATCATCACAACTTATGGTAATAACCCAACAACCTCCTGCTATAATGCCCCTTCACTCGTAAGTAATGTACGTTCCTATAAAAATTTCAATATCCAAACTTATCAAGCATATATCAATCATATTCTACAGCACGAACGTGGTACATCTATCACCTTTTCAACCTTGATTCCCTATTTAACTCATTATTTAAATATGTTCCATCCGTGCAGACCTCTTAAGGTAATGAGCTCCTCCCGGAGTACGTAATAAAATGGTGGGATAAAGAATGCCATGACCTCATTATTAAGAGAAAACAATTATTTAAACAATATCGTCAATCTATAACACAACATCTTTACTTCCAATTGCGTAATCATATAGCAAAAACAAAGCTAATTTTTAACACCAAGAAACGCCAGGCATGGCAATCTTTCATTTCTACTTTAACTCCACAGCTACCGGCCGCGAAATTCTGGAATGTCATTCGCATGATTACAAGAACGTTTCAATATCAAGCTAACTTTTCATTTCCTCGACAAGTTTTAGAGGACATTCTGCACACTGTCGCCCCAGTATCAGTAAATCCCCCCTTTATACCCTCCCCGGTAGGTGATTCTTGTCATTTTAATTTATTATTAAAACCAATCACCTATAATGAACTTCAATCTGTCCTGTATAACGTTAATAGTTCCTCTCCAGGACCTGATGCAATCACGTATCTTATGCAAAAGGCATTGCCTTCCCAAGCCCATATCCACTTACTACAATATTACAATGGCATTTTTGAGACATTACAAGTGCCAATGCAATGGAACAATTTTTTATAACCCCCATTTTAAAACCCACCAAACGACCCACTGTACCTGACAATTTTCGCGGAATTGTAATGGGATCATGTATCCGAATTTTTTTTGTAAAATCCTAATGAAAAGAATGGTGTGGATATTAGAATATTATTCGTTACCTAAGTACCAATTCGCTTTTATGCGCGGTCATAGTACACAGGAACCTATTATTATATTCCTTTTGGTTATCTTATTAGCAAAATGGCGGAAGCAATCTACTATTGCAGTTTTCTTGGATATAAAAGGCGCCTATGATGCCGTTTTATTACATATCCTATGGGAGAAGTAATCTACCTATGGATTTCCCATCAGATTCATTTCTATTTTACACCAATTATTCACCAATCGTAGATTAACAATTAAATCAACTCAACATAAAATTGATAGCCGGCTCACATCGCAGGGATTGCCACAGGGATCAATACTAAAAGGCATTTTGTTTTCTCTTTATATGAAAGATCTAGAATCTATAGTAACACCGTATGCCCGAATTCTAGCCTATGCAGATGATTATGTATTTTATTGTTCACACCACAACATTGACAGTTGTAGAGCTACAATATCCCATGTTTTAAGTCTAGTTTTTCGGTCGCTATCGACCCATGGACTTTCTCTTTCCTTACCTAAGTGTGCGGCGATGATTTTTACTAACAAAAGAGTTTTTGATAGAAGTCCTATTACTTTCGATGATTATAACATCCCCTTTGTCCCACAGCATTTATATTTAGGCATTTATATAGACCAAAGGCTAACATGGCATCCTCAAATGCAGTCTTTAATGAGAAAATCTGATCGATACATCAATATCTTACGAACAGTAACGAAACGTGCATGGGGTGCTGACCCCTTGTCAGCATTACAGCTATACCGTGCAACCATTCGTTCCACTATTGATTACAGTGCACATATAATTGATTTAGCTTCTACACAAAGTCTATTAGCATTGGATCGATTACAATTTTCTGCATTACGTATCAGTGTGGGTGCCCTTAGAACAACACCAACCAACGCTCTGTTGGTGGAAACTTCAGAAGAACCGCTTCATATTCGAAGGTTAAAAATTTCGAAAAAATTTCTACTCAAACATATTAGTCGATCGAACTCCATTATATTCCCTAAATTAAAATTACTACATGAATATTACCAACAGCGTCCTCCTAATAATCATCAATACCCCGCAATATATATGGCATACGTTGAAATGCAACATATTCCCGAGACCATTTTGCGAACACTACGCTTGAATATGTACTCATATATCTATGATATTCAAATATTCCGTCCATCTATTATTATTGTGCCCTTTGGCTCGTCGAATCAATCTATTCGTGCACCTACCCTCAAACCACCTGCTCATAAGAAATTTAAAGGTTTATTAAATTCTGTAGATTATCATCTTTTTACCGATGGTTCAAAATCGTGTACTGGAGTTGGAGCAGCATTTTTTGATCCACAAACACACACTAGCTTTAAATATCCGTTGCCGAATAGTTTAACCATTTTTACAGCAGAACTATATGCCATATACCAAGCTCTTTTATATGTCCAGCATTTGAATTACAGAAAAATAAATATTTTCAGTGATTCCCAAAGTGTGCTACAAGCTCTACAATCTTTCTCCCAAAGTCAAAATACGTATGTATACGATGTTAAATATCTTCTTTTCCAACTCGAGGCGTCTGGCTTTTTTATAACGTTATTATGGATAAAAGGGCATAGTCAGCACGTAGGTAACGATATAGCCGATTTAGCAGCCAAGGAAGCAAGTGCAGATACCGCTCATTTATTACAAATCAAAATTCCGGTCTCCGATTTCTTCGCACGTATTGAACATGAAGCTCAGCTTGCATGGCACACACAATGGCGTCTATCAGGTAGTACGAAAGGACAATATTATTATCAATTGCAACCTAACATCCCAATAAAACCGTGGTTTGCAAACGATAAGTACACGCGACGTCACATTACTAACATTATTAGATTACGTTTCAATCATTCGCTAACCCCTGTGTACCTACATCGTTTTCATATCAAGAATGACTCAGCTTGTTCCTGTGGACATAATTATGGAGACAGCGACCACTTATTTTTCCAATGCCCCCAATACGCACGACACCAGGAAATTTTAAGGCGGAAATTAATTAGATTACACGTACCTTTGCCTACTCGTCTTTCAGTCTTGCTATCACAACCTTCGTCACACATCATCACTATTCTTAACGAGTATATTGACAACACTCAAATCAAATTGTAATTACGCTATAGAAATTCAGTTGTTTTTCCCGAATGCAGAGAAGTGGCACTTCTATACGTTCCCGGAGAGTGTATCACGACCCTAGCGTTTCACTCTTGTTACATCCTAGTTAAGTGTTCTTTAGTTTTGTTTTGCTAAAGTCCATAAGGATCCCTACGTATTCCAAAAGTTCCTAAAGTGTAATAGTTTGTATGGCTCTACTCACGAAGAACAGCATTGTGTTTTTTCTTATTACATATCACCTAGTATACTTGTGTCTAAAACGGTTATTTCTGATGTGAGTGTATCGTAAAGTGACTCAAGTGAAATATTAAGTAGGACTTGTGACTGGGAAATAGTGGTCTTAATCCCAAACCTACCTCCTCAAGAATGAAAAGAAAGAAAAAGAAGATTTCTCGTAATATGGCGGGCGCGGCGTTCAAACATATTCAAATATGGTGGTGCAACATCCACTGCTTGATTTTTTTTCACTTGGGTAAAGAGATGAGCAGTATCTTACGGAATGAGAGTCATTGGCAGATACATTATTGTATTTTCAGTCTTTAAGATCTTTGGTATGCTCTCAATATTACCCTGAAGCAAGAATCAATCACGCAGTTACAATTAGCCTACTGTATTTGGAGTATTGGGAAAATGCATTTGAAAGGTAAATTGTACGTTGAATTTCAGAGTACACGATGTACAAAATTTCAAGATAATTATTCAGTATCGCTTTACATTTGAACTGACCTAGAATACAGGCAGTACCCGTAGTCCAAAGTCCCGTTGGACCGTAGCAACAAATCGTCTTCCAAGAAGTACGGTCAGTAATACAAACAAGTAGATGGAAAAAATGAGAAGGGAATTGTGATATGAGTACAGTATCGTCATTAAATATGTCGTAGTTACAACGAGGAGGCATTGGAGATCTGATTGGCTTTGTGGCACAACTTGAATCTTTTCCTAATGAATTGAGTATCCGGGTTGTTGCATGTAAAACATTTCTGTATTTTCTTTCTGAAAATTGCCTCTTCGTTTACCGGTACGTCATTGAACTTGAGTAGGATGGATGCATTCGTTAACTACTGTTATAGCCCGAAGATGGACGTCGTAAGATTCTGCACAACGTATTAATATTGGACTGGGGCCGTCTTTCTTCTATAATTTTCCATTTAACTTATGGTTAATTACGTTCACTGTAAGTCTAACTACAATTTAAACCCTTTTAAATATTCAATTATGTCGAATCATTAAGAGACTGGGCTATACTCAGTTCACCCAAATGTTGGGTGTTCAAATGCGACTGTATTACTATGTTTAGCAGCAGTATTTATAATACTTCGGATGAATCAATAGTTATTGTTGGACCGAGCGAGTTGGCCGTGAGGTTAGGGTTGCGTAGTCGTGAGGTTGCATTCGTGAGATGATTGGTTCGAGTCCCATCGTCAGCAGTCCTGAAGATGGTTTTCTGTCGTTTCACATTTTCACACCTGGCAAATGCTGGGGATGTACCTCAATTAAGGCCACGGCCGCTTACTTTCCCATCCTTGCGTCGTCGTCGAAAACCCTCAGTGTGTTAGTACGACGTTAAACCACTAGCAAAAATTAATGTAGGCTATGTAGGATACCTAATCATGGTTTCCTCATGGTGCGCACTGCAGTGGAGACAAGTGGTGCGGTACTCAAAAAGGACTCTCAACTTGACAGTGTGGAGCAACGAACATGAGACCCCTTGCTAAGTCAGACATTACTCCTGCGTATGTCAGGCTTCTCACTTTCATCTGACCTCCTTTGGACAATGGAGTAGGCCTATCATTTTTACGTATTTCATGGTCCTTCCTTTCTTTTTGCAAAGATTTTTTTTCCCTGAGGGAGGGGGCCGTAGAATAACATCCACAGTATACCCTGCCTGTCGTAAGAGGCGACGAAAAGGGATCCCAGGTGCTCTCAACTTGGGAACATGGGTTGGCGACCATGGGCCTGTCATCTATCCTATCTGACCTCCCTTGGTCAATTCTTGTTCTTTTCCAACCCCAGCGATATCAGGTTGCAAGACCTAGGGAGTCTTTCATTTTCACGCCTTTCGTGGTCCTGACTCCTTTGGCTGATACCTTCATTTTTCAAAGTGTTGGATCCCTTCCATTTTTCCTCTCTGATTAGTGTTCTATAGAGGACTAGCTGATGTACCCGTGCTTCTCAGAAAGACTGTCTTTGTGGTTTTCCCAACTGAAGTCAACATAGATCATTACAATGATGTCAGTAGGAATGTAGCAATTAAAAGCAATGTTATATAAAATACTTGATCAAATGAAAAACCGTACATTTTCTCACTTTTAACGAACAGTTATACTCTAACATAGGATTGATACTGAAGCCTCCACCTTATCAATACATTTATTTATATACTTTCATTCACAGTACCGGTTTTGACCCTTCTGGGGTCATCCTCAGCGTACAATTACAAATATGGTTCTTAAAACATCACAATGGAAAATATTGTACAGTCGTGACAATTGTCCAATTCAACAGACCGTCTAAAACAAATGATACAATTAAAATAGTAAAATAAGTCCTCTGTTCTTGGATTGTAAAAGGGTTACGTAGTATAAAAGGAGATGTCATTTGCAAATGTTTTTGTTGTTTTGATCAGCGTAAAAATTTGCAATGCTATGTATGCACTGATAGTAGTATTCTTGAAGTGTCCACTATTTTGCGTTAAAACTTAAATTGATTAAAACATTTCGAGGGTTTATTCTTGTAATAACTATATTGTTCGTTTCACTGTGTTCCTCTGCTGGTAGTATGAGCGTCTTGAAGTGACTTGGACACTGATTTTTAAGAATCGGGTAGTTGTCTAGTGTTCAATTCAAACTGAAACTTATGGCTAATTGATTAAAACATTTCAAGGGTTTATTCTTGTAATAACTATATTGTTCATTTCACTGTCTTCCTCTGCTGGTTCGAACTGAACACTAGACAACTACCCAGTGCTTCAAAAACAGTGTCCAAGTCACTTCAAGACGCTCATACTACCAGCAGAGGAACACAGTGAAACGAACAATATAGTTATTACAAGAATAAACCCTCGAAATGTTTTAATCAATTTAAGTTTTAACGCAAAATAGTGGACACTTCAAGAATACTACTATCAGTGCATACATAGCATTGCAAATTTTTACGCTGATCAAAACAACAAAAACATTTGCAAATGACATCTCCTTTTATACAACGTAACCCTTTTACAATCCAAGAACAGAGGACTTATTTTACTATTTTAATTGTATCGTTTGTTTTAGACGGTCTGTTGAATTGGACAATTGTCACGACTGTACAATATTTTCCATTGTGATGTTTTAAGAACCATATTTGTAATTGTCAGCTGAGGATGACCTTTGAAGGGTCGAAACCGGTACTGTGAATGATAGTATATAAATAAATGTATTGATAAGGTGGAGGCTTCAGTATCAATCTTATGTTGTAGCTACAATCAATACGGAAATGAAACTTACAGTAATACTCTGCCGATCTAACAGTCCAAAGTTCCAGTGCTGGAATGACCAGACCGCAGACAGCCGCGAACACTCCTTTGCCATTATTCCGTTAAATGTACACACTGCTCATTCTAATCAGTACCTCAGAGTAGGGATTGAATATCTGGTATGCTACGATGAACCAGTGTGTTATATACCAGCAGTATCAGAAAATGTATAAACCCGAGGAATGGGATGCTAAAGAAGAAAGTTATACAACTCTCCAACTATTTTCCGCCAATATTCAGACAAGCTGTTACACTCGGTATGCAGTAATCCCATCTATCTGAGATGAGTGGCAGCAGAAGACACGAAGCACATTACAACAAACAATGGTCAATGTAAATGTTATTGTTGATCAATTTTATGAGCTTTCTACTGTATATTGTAGGCCTTCACATTTAGTTTTCTTCCAACTCTGTGATATTTAGGGGCCAATGACTTTCAATGTTAGGCCCCTTTAAACAACAAGTACCATCATCACTCTTTGATATTAGGGCATCTTATAAAATAATTTATAGTGTCGATTGTAGTTCATTATTCCCCGACTTTATATAGTAATTTTCACTAAAATCTGTTTACCTATTTTCTCGTGACTTGGCGCTGATATGGACTTTGCAACAAAAATCTGAATTCATGAATATCTCTGTTATCATAGCCAGTAAAGTAAAAGTGTATAAGACATAAATGATCAGAAATTTAATACAGTATTACATAACTTTAGCTATGTATAGTAGTATTTATTGATAAGACCACTAATAATATAAATATTTGAGAATTACATTTTAGGCCTTCCCCTAAACTACCAGTTTACTCAGTGTGAATAAAATGACTTATGGTATAGATTGTAGCGACTTATTCTCCAACTTCACATACTGATTTTCATTAAATTCTCTTCAGCCGTTATCTCGTGATGCGCATACATACATACATACATACATACAGACAGAAAGACAGACATTACGGAAAATTAAAAAGTTCATTTCCTTTTTACTGTGGACAGGACCAATACGAATTCTTTCTAAATTTCTTTTTAATTCTCTTTAAATTCTGAGCAATGTATAGACAAAAATGTTATATATATAGATGGTTGCCTAGTTGTACTTACTCTTAAAACAGTAATCACCACCACCACCACTGCCAAGATCTTTATTCTTCGAATGGTTGGGCCTCTTTCTCTTTTGCCTAAATTTAGGAGAAAATTATTATTTCATAATATACCGGTATCCCCTTAAAACAATAATCCCCACCACTATGCCAGCAGTATTCATTTCTTAGACAATCTGATATTCTTCTACGATGAAGTCTAGATTATTTTACGATAAGCATCCTGCGTCAAATCTGTATTCCATCTTCACCAGAAATTTTAACCTCAAGGAGTACTTTTTCTCTGGACTATGACAAATGTTAAAGGCCTAAGTTATAGGCATCTCTCAACGATCCTCAACCAAAGTCCATGGCACAACAGTCCTGAAGGGCCATGGCCTACCAAGTGACCACTGCTCAGCCTGAAAGTCTGCATATTACGAGGTGTCATGTGGTCAGCACGAAAAATCCTCTCGGCCATTATATTTGGCTTTCTAGACCAGGCCGCTATCTCGCCGACAGATAGCTCCTCATTGTAATCATGTAGGCTGAGTGGACCTCGAGCCAGCCCTAAGGTACAGGTAAAAAATCTTGACTTGGCCAGGAATCGAACCCGGGGCCTCCGGGTAAGAGGCAAACATGCTACCCGTACGCTGTGGGGCTAGCTCTTTATTCTACGGCATTTTATTTAAGAAGAAAAAAGAGTTCAATGCACATAGTTGTTTATTATAGTGTCCTATTAGATAAACTTCAAAATGTTGAAAATTGTATTTCATCCACTATCCACTTCATCATTAAATTTACCAGTGTGAAGAAGTTGCTACAGCTAGAACCAGCTGGAGCGGAGGCTAACATCCTCTTCAGCCCAAAAGATATGTTTGCATTTTCTCCACAAGTTTCATCGGAAATCTTTGGGTTGAATGGGTATATCATGAAAATTGAATAGTCCTTTAAAAATGACAGTAATTGAAACACATACAGTATGTATGTAGTGTTTCCTCAAAAGCAAAACATAGTCGATTGTTATCAGTTGAAGTTGTACCGTCTAGAAGAAAGTACGTATGGTATTGCTGCTCTGTTGTGTATGCTGTAGGATGGATTTAAACAAAAGAGAAAGAGCCAGTATCGATGAGTGATGTCTACACACAGTTGTCCATGTACGTCAGAATACTATCAGTGACCGAACAAGTTAGCAGTTTCGTTCGGGTCATATATTTGTAAACTTGAATTCAGGAGAAAGTTTTGAACCCTGTTATTGGCAGCTCTGTAGATTGTTGGTTGTCTGTAGTTTCCCATTTTCTCATGTGGCAAATGCAGAGCCTGTACCTTAAGGTCATGGTCGCTTCCTTCCTTGTCTTAACCGTGCAGTACCGTGGTGTTGTCATAGAGCTTGGAGAATGATGGTTACCTAGTTGCAATTCCCCTCAAAATAATAATCACCATCATCACTACCACTACAAAATGGTTAGTGGATTACCGAAGAGCAGGGTTGTCAGTTGAGTAAGGCCAAATTTTATAATGCTGTGATTCAGACATAGAGATAATGATCACTGAAAAAATGAAATGGCGTATGGCTTTTTAGTGCCGGGAGTGTCTGAGGATAAGTTCGGTTCGCCAGATGCAGGTTTTTTATTTGACTCACGTAGGCGACCTGCGCGTCATGATGATGAAGACGACATGCACCCAGCCCCCCATGCCAGCGAAATGAACCAATTTTGGTTAAAATTCCTGACCCTGCCGGGAATTGAACCCGGGACTCCTGTGACCAAGGCCAGCACTTTAACCATTTAGCCATGGAGCCAGACATAATGATCACTACTTGCTAAATATAGATCATCCAGGCGGACAACTGCAGAAGACCGCTGTATGTCCCTTTCTCTTGATAAAGACCCTGAGGCCAATATTACTCAATGATTTATTGATGACCACTGGCATGGATCATTGAGTATTTGTCCAACCTGCAAGAATGATTGACAACCTCGATTTCTGGCCTCTGGAACCAACAACAATCATCATTCTCAAACTGGGAAGAAACAGTTATGTATGATCATAAGGAGATTCAGGCTTTTCATCTGGACATCATATGGCAGCTTTAATACAGGCATGATACAATTTAATGCAGGATGGACTGTTTTGTACCAAGTTTTGTTTGCCAATGAATGCAGAATATTTGCCTTGCTCATAGTGGCATAACATTAGGGTCTGCAAGGCCTACGATGCAGTGGTCCCAGGGCTTAAGGGGCCTGCAGTCTTTTCCCGAAAAAGTAGATAAATGAATAAATAACTTCACCCGAATGCCACTCTGTGCAGGAAAGGTGACATCGTGATGCATTTGTATAATGGCCCAAAAAAGTTTGTTGTTACAGTTTGTATGTAGAGTAATGTAGAGTAATTGTTGGATGGTTGTATCTGCCTCCAAATTATTGTACCTAATTATGTTGATTCGTAAGTAAGCTGTCTCTTGTATCAAAAGCGACACGCTCTCTCACAAATATCTGTGCCAAGTTGTTAACGAAATAGTGAAAGTTGGTTCCAAAATACCAAATTTTAGATCTAATTATTCGTGTTGCTATTTCTCCTGCAATCAGTCATTTTCAAAACTGAAACTTGTAAAGAAATATGTATAAAATTTTATGACCCAAGACAGACTCTGTGAGCTCAGCCTCCTTGGCATCAAATGTGTCATCCATGGATATGAAATGGAAATGGCGTATGGCTTTTAGTGCTAGGAGTGTCCGAGGACAAGCTTGGCTCGCCAGATGCAGGTCTTTTGATTAGACTCCCGTAGGCGACCTGCACGTCGTGATGAGGATGAAATGATGATGAAGACGACACATACACCCGGCCCCTGTGCCAGCGAAATTAACCAATTATGGTTAAAATTCCTGACCCTGCTGGGAATTGATCCCGGGGCTCCTGTGACCAAAGGCCAGCACGCTAACCATTTAGCCATGGCGTCGGACATCCATGGATATAATTGAAATAGTCGGTGCCTTTGCGCCCTTGAAAGTACGCTGCATGATCCAGATTCTTTAGCATCAAATATGAGCACGGTGAAGTTTTAAAAATTTAGAAACAAAAGATAGAAATATATCTTTATTTAGAATGTATTTCAATCCCCACAAAATATTTAACTTTCAAAATAAAATCTATAAATAAATTGATTAGTTTTTTTACTCTTATAGCAAGTCCTTTGTCCACTCAAGCTTACTCATTTACTAATGTCATTCCACGCCATCTGGTCTGTGATAGATCTGAACACACTCCTTAGTCCAGCAGCTCGTCTCCTTACTCCCTAGTCTTCCTAGCTGCAAAGATTGTTACATTTTCTTAACACTACTCTCTTGTCAAATCACCCAGAACAAATCGTGATGCATTCCTCTGGATCTATTCCAGTTCTCGAATCAAGTAATTATGGTGAAGGTCCCACACGCTGGAATCATACTCTAATTGGGATCTTACCAGTTTACTTATGCATTCTTTCCTTCACACCTTTATTACAACCCTTAAATATCCTCATAACCATATGAAAAGATCTGTAACCTTTATTTACAATCGTGCTTATGTGATTACACCAGTGAAGATATTTAATAATAATAATTACTTACTTACTTACTCCATGACTTTATGGTCCTTTAAGGACCTTGACCTCCTTGACCACAGCTCTCCCGTCATCCCGGTCTTCAGCACGCCTACGCCACCTCCTGACTCCAACGGTCCTCAGATTAGTCTCCACATCATCCAGACTTCTCACATTCCATGTTCCAATATATCCGTATTGTTGCCATTTAGCGCGCTTTAGTCGTCGTACGTTTGGGACAGTCTGGTTATCTCGATTTGGTTTCTGAAGAATGTAGTTTTGTGGTGGTGGAGTTGTTGGCCCCATGCACCAACGCCTAACCTGGAGGACCAGGGTATCACTTTTAGTCTGGATCATCACTAGAGACGAGAATTATAGGCACTAAAAACAGTTAAAATAGGCAGGCACATATGCTCTTAAATTAGCCAAAATAGGTATGTATATAGGCACTAATGTTCAAAATAGGCTTGGAAAAATACTTATAATTTAATAATATGCTCAATTACTATAAAAGGAATTTACAACAAG
Organism: Anabrus simplex; assembly: GCF_040414725.1. Lineage (NCBI taxonomy): Eukaryota > Metazoa > Arthropoda > Insecta > Orthoptera > Tettigoniidae > Anabrus > Anabrus simplex. The sequence continues at coordinate 132,517,089 of NC_090269.1, forward strand.
CAACGTTTCAATGCTTTCCGGTAACAATCTTGTTCTCCTGTCGGGCAGAATGTTTTGTACTGAGAGAAATCTTAACATCACAGGAAGTGATTGAACAAAACTTCAATGAAGCTACTTCATCTGGTTTTAGTTCAACCGCTTCATCTACCTCACCTCGTAGCATATGAGTAACAACACAGTAAAGGTTTCCACCTATTCAATACAAAATATTCACAGTATTTTAAAATTACATGGAACTAGTTTCGACCCATCTAGGGGTCATCATCAGCCACATCAAAGCAAAGATCACTCTTGACGAAATCCTAAGAACATGTTAATTTTAACAGTAAGATTATTATGGAATAACAAGTGAATGTGGTAAATGAAAAGAGATGTTAGTATGGGACAGGTGAGTAAAAGCTAATAAATATACAAAGAATATACATAAGAGGTTTGGACAAAGTATAAAAGGGGGCTTAGTGTTGTAAAAATTATATAATCATGGAAAAAAGTAAGTCCTTGTAATGTGAAATGACACACATAAAATTATATATGGCTTAGGAAGAGTGGAGGTGGTTTAGGAGGGGAAGAGGGCTAAGGTGGGGTTGAAGGGTGCGGGAGAAAGGGTAATTGTCTCGGAGAAGTACCTTTGATTAAATTTAGGATTGAGTTTTGGTTGGCTGCATTATTGTTTCTGAGGAAAGTGATAAATAGATCGAAGAGTATGTTGGGTTTCTCTGAGATTTCATTGAGATTGAGATTGTGAGATTGTGACTGGCTATTTTAACGCCTTGTTTCTTAAAGATATTGGTTAACTTGTAGATATCATTGTTGAACGTGAAGGTGGAAAATGTTAGAGGTTTAGTTGTTTCTTTTTTGAGGGTAGTTTTTGGGCGATATTTATGTTTATTGATTATCCTTTCTATAAAATGGTTGCTGAAGCCGTTGAATTTTGCGATTCCGCAGATTGTGTTGAGTTCGTTATTTAGATCTTTCTTGGACATAGGTATGCTGAAGGCTTCAAAACCAACTATAAGAACGTGAACGTTTTACACAATACTTCACACATCAATAGGACCAGCAGTTTTTTAAAATCAGGAGTTTATAAGATCAAATATAACACCTGTGAAAAAACCTACATCGGGCAAACCGGTAGAAACTTCAATATCAGATACCACGAGCACACTAATGCAATAAAATGCAACAAGTTTTCAGCCATCGGCCAACACATGCAAGATTATAACCATAATTTCACCAATATCGAACAAGACATGGACATCCTGGTATTAGCAAACAAGGGCCCTTTACTTGACATAATGGAAAATTACTACATACACCTAGATCAATACTTTAACGCCAGTCACAATCTCGATGAAATCTTAGAGAAACCCAACATACTCTTCGATCTATTTATCACTTTCCTCAGAAACAATAATGCAGCCAACCAAAACTCAATCCTAAATTTAATCAAAGATACTTTTCCGAGACAATTACCCTTTCTCCCGCACCCTTCAACCCCACCTTAGCCCTCTTCCCCTCCTAAACCACCTCCACTCTTCCTAAGCCATATATAATTTTATATGTGTCATTTCACATTACATTCTTCATTATAAGGACTTACTGTTTTCCATGATTATATAATTTTTACAACACTAAGCCCCCTTTTATACTTTGTTCCAAACCTCTTATGTATATTCTTTGTATATTTATTAGCTTTTACTCACCTGTCCCATACTAACATCTCTTTTCATTTACCACATTCACTTGTTATTCCATAATAATCTTACTGTTAAAATTAACATGTTCTTAGCATTTTGTCAAGAGTGATCTTTGCTTTGATGTGGCTGATGATGACCCCTAGATGGGTCGAAACTAGTTCCATGTAATTTTAAAATATTGTGAATATATTTTGTATTGAATAGGTGGAAACCTTTACTGTGTTGTTACTCATATGTTATTCTCAGTTCAATACGCACCAACAACATAAAATTTATAACCCTTAATCACCTCGTAGCACCCTGGCTACTTTTACCATCGCTTTCCATCATGGATTCTGCTGCAGGACCCTTATGGATCTTTTTGCTGACAGTGGCTGCCTTCCCAGAGGTTCAGTCAAATTTTCTCCTGACTTCTTCCACAATCCTAAATGACTCCACTGGAAGAAAACTACTCGTCTCCAACTCAGTGATTGCTCCCGACAGCTTGTTGAAGTTTGAAGATGCTCCAGTTTATGCAAGGGGATATTAGCTCCCACCATTACAGTGCACAGGTCTATAGAAAATTGTTGTTGGTCGCTGTTCACAGTAGACTGGTAGAAAAGCTGCAATGACAACTCTTTCTGTACTCGTGTCAAATGCATCGCAGTATTTCTATGTTGATCTATATGGCATCTTTTCATATTTGATCTGAAAAATAATAAAACTGACTTAAATTTCAATGTTCTTATATTTCTACAGCTGGGCTAATTGGCAATATTGCTTAGTATAAACATAATAATGGTGTATGACCTCCGGAGAGGCCTAGTGCAGGTCTTTTTCTCGTAGACAGCCTATTAGGCGACCTGCATGTCTGTGAAAATGAGGGCTATACCTAGGATGATTTCTAATGCTGAAAACGCCACATAAACCCAGCCCCAGAGCCATTGGAATTAACCAATTAAGGTTTAAATCCCCGACCTGGCCAGGAATCGAACCCGGGACCCTGTGAACCGAAGGCCAGTATGCTGACCATTCATCCAACGAGTGGGACAGTATAAATATGCATTTGTTTCATAAAAAAAAAAAAAAAAAAAGACTATTAGAGGTGATGTTTCTAGAAGTACAAAACTTTAAAGTAGGAACAAGAGAATTTGTAATTTACATGGAAATATGTCCTAAAAGTGTTTAGTTATAATCTGGCAGTTTCCTGTCGACTTCACCGGGTGAAAAAATAATAAAAATAACGTGAAACGATACCTGAGTAGCGTAGAGGAAAGATCCTTCTTATATGCTTGTCAGAAACTCACCAAGCTGCCCTAGCAGTATTCTTACTTGTATAGAATTAAAACGGAGGCACAATAAATCTAAGATTTGTGAACATTTTATATGTTGCTATTCGCCACCTTTGGTCAGCCGGATCAGCTGTCATGAAGTCTATTTTCTGTTGCCTGCAATAGATCCTGCATCATGTGTGCCCACAAGGCTGCCACCCTCGTTGAAAATTAGAAAACCGCGCAATTTGAAATTGTCTTGGCATGCGCCCATAAACTTACTTTTTGTCACAATTTAGCAAGACTCCAGATGAGATGCTAGAATTTACGCATCCCAGACTCTCTCTGCTTGCCAGCCCCTCAGCACAACGGTTACTAACCGGACCTCAACAATCCAGACCAACGGTCTTTTCACTGGCCTGGTCTTGTAAAGATAGTCTTTGTAGCCTTGTTAAACACGCTATGACATCGTCCAAGCTGTGCCATCTTGTAGAGTTCACTAGAGCCTACATATAGCGCTGGTGAAAATTACTCACAATTTTAAAAAATTACTTTTCAGTTGTAGTCTGCTTCTGTGGTGTAGTAGTTAGCATGATTAGTCGCCACCCACGGAGGTCTGGGTTCGATTCCTGGCTCTGCCACGAAATTTGAAAAGTGCCACTTAGGCTGCAACGGGGTCCACTCAGCCTTGGGAGATCAACTGAGTAGAGGTGGATTCGATTCCCACTTCAGCCATCCTCGAAGTGGTTTTCTGTGGTTTCCCACTTCTCCTCCAGGAAAATGCAGGGATAGTACCTAACTTAAAGACGTGGGCACTTCCTTCCCTCTTCTTTGCCTTCCTTTCCAGTCTTCCCATGCCTTCACAAGGGCCCTGTTCAGCATAGAAGGTGAGCTGTCTGGGTAATGTATTAGTCCTCCTCCCCAGTTGTATCCCCCGACCCAAAGTCTCACGCTCCAGGACACTGCCCTTGAGACGGTAGAGGTGGGATCCATCCCTGAGTCCGAGGGGAAAACCTATCCTGGAGGGTAAACAGATTAAGAAAGAAAGAAATAAAGAAAATATTTCAGTTGTAAATCTCTGTTTTCATGGGAATGGAATCAGAGTTAAAAATACCGATTTTTAATTTGCATCCACTCTGTGACAAGAGACCACCGGCGTTCTAACTCCTCGTTCAGTAATTAAATGATTATTTACATTTTGGCAATATTTATTGAAAGTCCACGATTAATTCATCATTGCAACAAAACAACTTTCCACAATATGTAAATTAATAGGCCTATAAATGCTACAATGAAATGCGATCGTAGTTCAGCCACAAAAAAAAGTAAAAAGAACAAACAGACAAACTTACCTCCTTACAGCAAGCTTGGCAAAAGGCTACCTTTCCATCCGTAGTGAAATTGGGATCCCCTATGATTCACCGCTTCAACCAGTAATACTTCGACGATTTTTCTTTGCAATTACAATTTTTTTTTTACGTCACGCCGACACAGATAGGTCTTATGGGGACGATGGAATGGGAAAGGCCTAGGGGTGAAAAGGAAGCAACCGTGGCCTTAATAAAGGTACAGCCCCAGCATTTGCCTGTAAAAATGAGAAACCATGGGAAACCATCTTCAGAGCTGCTGACAGTGGGGTTCGAACCCACTATCTCACGGATGCAAGCTCACAGCTGCGTGCCCCTAAGCGCACAGCCAACTCGCCCGGTGATTTTTCTTTGGGCTTGCCACAGACACACTTCTTCACAATAAATCAGAACATGTTCTGAAGATAAAGTGTATGCTTACAACAGTTTACATCGAGGAGAAGGTATAAGGGTTCGACGTTGATTGGTTCTCACATATGTCTTAGAAGGTTGGAGGGGTTGAAGGTTTTGAGGTCAAATTGTTCCTTGTGTCTCCTGACGGTAATTTCTCAAGAACTATTTCTGGGGACTTCCAAGAATTGCCATTTTTGTTTGTGAGGTAGACAGGTGTTGAGAAATGAGAAGATTGTCATAATGTTTTTCTTTTCAGTTCTTTATTTATACAGCTGAAGAGGACCACTAAGTGGTCGAAACATGTCCTGTAAGTTTTAATTTTATTCAATTTTGCCTGAGGCATTAATAAAGTATCGATTAGGTGGTTATTTATACTTACTTCTTCTTTAAGATAAGACTGTCGAGCACATCAGTTACAATACTGTATAATGCACTGGAAGAAAATCGGCTTCTTTAAAATAGATTCAAAAGGCATTAGATAGGCAACTATACTCCAAATAGGCATAAAACCCTGAAATAGGCATTTGTAGGCACAATAAAACCAATGAAATCTAGTTTAAAGGACCCCAAAACGGATTTATGTCTCAAAAGCCTACGTTTCTGAACACAGGAATAAAATAGGCAAGTAGGCAAATTCCCGTCTCTAATCATCACCTTAGACCTGTCCGACTTGGGTGGCCGTACCAGGAGCATATGCTCCCGCCACCATAGCTCTAAGGATCATTTGAACACGCAAGCCTCCAAAACACCCACCAAAATATATTTTGCCTTCGTCAAGGTGGTGATACCATCAGGAGGAATAATAGTAATAAAATTAATAATAATAATAATAATAATAATAATAATAAATGTTGAAGATGGACATGTGTAGTTTTGGTGCAGCAAATCTTCATCTGTAAGACGGAACTGTGCTTCATTTATGATTTCCTGGTGGTATTTGTGACACTATAACATGTATTGAGTGTGTGTTAGTGTTGTCTAGTTGATCTGAGAGTGTTTAATGTTAAATTTTGGCACAAATATTATGTATCTTTTGTGCCCTAAATGTCAGCCATCTTGTTGTACCAACAATTCAGTCCATAGTTAACACCACGTAGAAAGACATTCACTGTATTTGTTTATCTTTACCATAAGTGTCGTCCGCCTCGTAGCGTGACGGTTAGCACTACTAGCTACCGTCGTCAGTGGCCCGGGTTCAATTTCCGGTACTGCCAGAAATTTAAGACTGACAGGAGGGCTGGTATGTGGTTTAAATGGTACATGCAGCTCGCCTCCATTGGGGGCGTGCCTGAAAAGAGCTGCTCTACCTCGGGACGAGACACAAATTTCTTGTTTACCATAACTCTCAGCCATTTTGTTATATTTACCATCAATGTCATGGAAACCATGAAAAAGATGGGCTCTCACCGGCGTTGCCTAGGACATGGCGTTTAGCATCAAATATAACATGAGTCCGATAAGCTGATGGACTTTCACCAATACTATTCGACTTGGTTCTGGATGAAGTGGTGAAACCATGGAGACAGTTGATGGAAACCATTGGTATCAAAGGTATACAGATTGGATACAAGATCAAACAATGCCACAGTGGACTGCATGGCCTTCGCAGATGATATGGCATTGCTACATGAGAAGGAAGAAGATGCGAAGATAGTGCTAGCAAACCTTGCCGAGACTGCAGCGAAGGTTGGCCTGATAATAGCGTACAAGAAGACCAAGATACTGAATGCAAAGCCCAACTGGAAGGTTGGAGATCAAGTAGTTGTGAGAGTTGACAGTTTCCAGTACCAGCGTGAGAACAAACTGCGACACTATACAGTGACCGTCTGGGTGATGAATCAGTAACTTCCTTCCCAACCACAACAGCACAGCATGACGATCCTTGAGTCCAGTTTGTGGGGTAGGCCGTGGATAGTAAGGTCATGACTTCCATGTTCCTTTGATGAATTTCTTTGCTCACTGTCGGAGGCAGAACTTCACATGCTATGATGAAGGCCAATCCAAATTTGGCGGGAAGCTCAGCTTTATTAAATAAATATATATAGTAGCTTTAATCCAGTTACACATTTATTTCTTTATATTTGAAGTGAAATTACTGTTTTAGCTTTCTTTCCAAGCTGAAGTTGGTAAAAAAGTAGGCCGAATTAATATTTTATTCACATTTTCTCCTGAACTGTCAAATTTCTGGTAAATAGTGCCTAAGCTACACTACAATATCCTCCCAGTCTACAATACAACACTTATTTTTCCTCTGTTTAGGTTAAAAGGCCTGTAATTAAAATTTTTAAAAAAGTTTTCATTTGCATGTACAGCGGGCATAGCAAATTTTATTACATTTTCCTAAAATTGTTGGGGCATGCTTTCCTTTCTTTACAGGTGTAACAAGCCTCCCCAGCATGCTGTTCCTTTCTGTGTGCTCTAAACAGCTAAAGGTCTTTTCTGCTCTGATGGTGGGCGGCCTACATGCTGTCAGGGGAAGCAGGGAGCATGGGGCCGACCAATCCAGCACGACGTGAGAGGCCGTTAAGGGAAAGAGACAGAGGCCACTAATACAACGTTGCCAGGAGCGCCCGCGCGCGTGTTAAAGTTGTGTTGAAATCCACATAACTTTGAGATACAGAGCTTCGTATGTTATGGTTCGAGTATGGCCTGTGGATGAGTTTTATTTATTTATTTTTCACGAGTTAATTAATAATGCATATAAAAAGTGCATTGACAACAGACTGAAAAATAATTCGTTCAAAAGTACAGAGTTACACAACACACTTGTTCAGTGTCGGGTATTCACCTTTACGTAATACCGTAACTGAGGAGAGTTCTTCTTATTACATCTTTATGGTATCCGTCGATTGCCTTTGTTATACAGTTCCTTTTGGTTCGTTTGCACGGTGATTGAAATGAGATGGAACCAGATGACTGGGTAGATAATGTCTTTACCTTCCTTTACTATACACTGAACGGTTCGCGTACTAACTTGACAAGCTTCCGGACTCTCTGCTGCACTTTATACACACTCACTAAAGGGCCATTATTTTCTGCTTCCTTTTGAAAATATTCATGAACATTGCTGATCACTTTTCTACCCTGGCTCCTTATCTCCTTCCTCTTCGCCATTGTAAGATATATAGTGCAGTTATTACATAGTACAACATTGAGCAATGCAAATAGAAACAAACCAACGCCACATCACGTGTCATGAGCACGCTAATCGAATAATGCAGTAAAGGATGCGGCAAGAATTACTCATAAAACAAGAATTATCTTAAAACAAACTCGTCAAGCAAGCTCCTTGTAATACACACGCACACCGCAAGGCTACTCGGCAACACAGCAGTTCGGAGAGCGAAGTGAGCGCGGCAAACTCCCCTGGAGACTGAGTAGTTCTCAGTGCCACCGCCAGGCGACCTTTTACCTGATTGGGCAGTGACATACTGCCCGCGCCCCACTTCCTCTGACAGCATGTCGGCCGCCCGCCATCAGAGTAGAAAAGACCTATAATACCAACGCACAAAAACTTGAATGTTAATTCTGCTGGAAGCTACAGTTGGATAATTCTCTGCAAGTTTATTGAATACTTTCCAAATTATCACCTTTTCACCACTCTTTAATGGTTTGCCTTGTTCAGTGTCTGAAAATAGCACAAACTCGCTTACATTTCACATTCTCAACTCCTCAGCTCACACTACCATACTTCACACAATCAATCAATGTCTAAAGGCAACGCCTTATTGATTCAACCATTGTCTTCTGGTTTCAGCTGGTTGTTTTATCTCACAGTAGGAACTACATCCAATGTTTTGCATCAGTACTTGAAGGAATTGTTTCCTAGGTTGACCTCTTCCCTTCTTTCCTAAGATCTTTCCTTCTAGTAGATTGGTTAGAAAGGTATTATGACGTACTGTGTGTCCAATGAATTTAGAGCTGTTCTTCTATGTATTGTTATCATCAGCTGTTTCTTATCTTCTTCGCATAACACAAGCAGAATTAGCAGTGGGGATAAGAAGAGGTAGGTATGCAATCTCTTTGCTCAGGATGGGGTGCTTAGTTTAAAAAATTTCACGTCTTAGATAAGATATCTACACATTTTGTGAAAAGGAGGACATCAAATGCACTCTCTGGAAACATATAATTTATTTGCAGTGCTGAAAGCAAATTGTCTGGTTAACTAACAAACATTATTGTGAAAGTGTACTGTATAAATGAAGAACATCTGCCATTTCTGCCACTTGCATAAAACACCGTTGAACATTCATGGAAGATAATTTAGAGATCCACTATGGTGTGGCTTGGAGGATATGTCTTGTAATAAACAAGTGTTGCCAAAGTCAGGTATATGCTCCCAGGTTAGCCCTGCAAAGCAGTCAACAGGCCTCTAGCATACTACACCCTTCTGGGCCTCGAATGGATGCCTCGCGCATAAGAATGCCTCCACATAACATGGTAAACACCCACGGATGAGACTAGAATGAAGAGCGGCTCGAATTGCCTAACGAGCTTTGAACCGCTCCCCTCCTACTTTCTGTGCTGGCCTCGGCAGCTCGAGCACTTGGGGGGTGGTACGTTCAAAAGGAAAAGAAAAAAAAATACTTAAGATGGAGCCTTATGTAATCTGAAAGTAGGATTCTCTGGGTTCAACTGTCTACTGGATACTGCTTAGTACTACTACAAATGACAAGAATCATATAATGGGGGGTTACGAATACTAATTTATTCAAAATATGACATAATAAAAAAATATACAACCCTATACAATGAATTCTCCGCATATGGGAGGTAAAGAAAATAATTGACACTTTAAATTTTGACTCGCCTGAAGGGGTCGTCTGCACAAAGGTATAATTGAGGTTTTGCGACCACTATCGTCCATCTTTCCCTCATTAGTTCATACCATTTCATTACATTTTAATATTCTGTCGATCACACCGTGAGATGAGCTGATGTCCCTCTACATAGTACATCCTGTTCTTAGCATGTAATTAACCGGTTCCTGCACTACATGATTTCCATATTATCAGAGATATTTACATAATACATATACAAAAAACACACATACCATTTAGCTAAAACCCCGGACTTCCCGTATCTGTCACCAAGACAAAAGAACTTTGAACATTGGTTCTGTTTGAACTCAAAATAACACACATATATATATATATATATATATACACACATCATGCATAAAGGGGGCTATTCCTGTAAGAAAAACATGGTTATCAGTATCATCTGCCCCAGCCCAATCTGATCTGGGCTCGAACTAGATGACTCCCGACTGAGAGGTACATTCCTGAAAATCCCTAAACTAGCTACGGTCTCATATTACCGGATATTGGGGGAGATCCCTACTCATTTATTAATTACCTTCTAAATCACCATGCTCCCATTATCTTAGCTGAACCATGTAAAACAACAAGCAGTAACGGTGGAGACCCCGAGCCTGAGTCTTATTACAATAGCCCTGCAAGGCCGCTCTGTCGCGAAGGGCGAGGAGCAAACACTCACAAGAAAAAAAGAAGGGAAGGTCATTCGCTTTGCTGCAACCATCACTCATTCATTGGCCACGCCGAATTCTTCTCTCAATTACAACGGCCAGCCCTCCTTTCTTGGAGACACATATCTATGGCCCACTTCATTTGTTTATTCATCTTACCGCAGAATTCCCAAGAAATACTCATTTATTTTATACCTTCTCATTCTTCTCGTAGAGCGCCAACTGTGGGCACCATCACTTCCGCATCACCTCATCGTAAAACTATCTGGGCATTCGGCCCTCTCATTACGTCTCATATCGCGTATCTTCTTTCCTTGGGCATAGGACTCTCATGATTCCTCAATTCCATGCTTCTCATCCTCTTCGCTCACCACCCACAGTTATGCATATATTTATATTTTTACCATACATAAGATTCTGGCTTCCCTGGATCTCAGCCGGTTGCAGACACAAAAAACCTCCATACTTTTCTGGTTAAATAATCAAGAATCACGGGAAACTCGTGAACTGCCCCTCACAATGATACCTAAATAACACATTTATGTACCTCTCTCGGTCAGGATCTCTTCTCTCTTGTTGCACATGCAATTATTATATGTGTAAGTTACGCATGCATCTTCTAACTGACCCATGAGTTTCCCCAGCATATACGCTAGCCATCTTGGACATTAACTAACAACCGTTAGACATGGTTTTCCCTGGATCTCCACACTATTGTTCCAACCACCCCTAGGGGAACTCAAATACTCTCCTATCCTTGTTTCCCATACTTGCTAAGATATTCTATATATTACTAAGAAGAACCCCTCACGATAAACTAATCATTAAGAAAAAAACAAAAGGGTCGTCCGGGGGGGTTAGCTCCCTTGAATTTACGTTAACATGATCAAGAACAATAAAATTTCCATATTAGGACATGCAATATTTTACAACATTTAGGTATAACAAAGAAAAAGCTCATTCTATGCCCCGGTTATACTATAACGTGCTAAGAAATTATATTTTGACATCACTCATCTGTTTGGTGGCCGTGGTTTTTCCTTCCACGGGAGACCCATGGCGGAGCTTACTGCTGCATGGCCTTGGCGCTGGAGTCGGGCGTGCTGTCCTTCGACGCTGGTCCACACAAGGTCGTCATCCTGGTTAGCTTGTCCACTGCTGAAATCTTAGAGTAATCCAAAGGGTAACACTCCACAACTCGTCACACGGTCCTCTGTTTACCGCGATACACACACAGAATTTACACCATGAATAAGCAGGTCATTCTAATCACAGCATGAATTGGGTGACTCACGAGACTTGAGAACCCTGATTTCAGAGTAGTGTTTTGGATGATACCAATTTATTGATATCACGTACTCATCTAGGCCGGCATTGTCCATAGCCGACTCCCGCTACTCGTTTATGAATTATGCTCGCGGTCCTGTGTTGAGCAGATTTGGTGCCTGAAATATACGTCTCCAAGGATCTGGTAGTAGTCTTCATTGACTTTAAGAAAGCCTATGCCTTGGTCGACCGGGAAGTATTGTTTGACATCGTGATACAATTTGGAGTGGACTGTAAAACAGTGGAAATTATCAAGCAAACTCTAACACAGACACATTCAAAAGTAAAATTCATGGGAGAACTATCCAAAGAATTTTTAGTTAAAACTGGCATCAGACAAGGTGATGGACTGTCCCCAGTTCTCTTCAGTTGCGTGTTAGAGAAGGTCATCTGAGAAGGGGAATAGCTGGGAAAGAGTTACTGAACAAGGTTCACATTGGAGACTCAAAAAACGGTATGAGAGTCAACTGCCTTGCGTTCACCGATGACCTGGCAATCCTGTCAAGAAACATAGAGACAGCTGTGAAGCAATAAAAAACATGCTGAAAGAGCAGGCAGAGAAAGCTGGCCTCCAAATTTCTTTCGAGAAAACAAAGTACAACAATATCCGAACAGCACCTCAACACATAACAGAGTATGGAAAAATAGAAAAAGTAGACAGTTTCAGATATCTTGGTGAGATACCGTAGCGCAAATGAAAACTGGTGAGAAAGAAGCTAACAACAGTAGGCGAGAGAAGATGGCCACAGCTTTTCATAGAATACATGTGCTATACACGAAAAAGGCAATCTCAAGGAAAGCTAAATTCAGGCACTATGACAAAATGATCAAAGCTGAGTGTCTGTACGCAAGTGAATGCCTGAGAATGACAGGAAAGGCTGGACTCCGAGTAGCAGAGAAGTATGAGTGCAAGATCCTTATCAAAATAATGGGGCCTGAGTTAACAGATGGACAGTATAGTCTCCGGGGAAGAGAAGAGCTATACAGGGATAATGAACAGCTGATGGAGTCAATAAGGGAACAATGACTGAAGTTCTACGGACATCTGTTCAGGATGCATGCAACCTGACCAATGAAGCAGATTTTTAGTGTATTGGATAATAGACCTAATGTCTCAGATAAATGGTTCAAGGATGTAAGGAAGGACCTCAAGAGCATGGGACTGAATCAGGAGGATATCTCTAACCGAAAAAAATACAGATCAGTGATCAACAACTTTAAGGGCTTCCATGATGAGCAAAAACAGAACAGCTGCTAGACAGAAGAGAAAAGTAGGTGGGCAGAGAAAGAATGCAACATTTTTGGGATGCAAAAAAGGCTTCCAGAAATACTTTATAGTTACTTGACGTGGTCTCTAATGTCCCTAAACAAGAAGAAAAAATTCTGACTTTTGTTCCACTGTTCAGTCTTTCCAAACAAATACAAAAAAAAAAAAAAAAAAAGAAGCAAATTTAGTTTCTGCCAGATTAAAGGAGTGATTGACATAGCTGTTTATAAATGTTTAGGCAATCACTACTCCAGGTTTCGTTGATTCATAACGAAATTCTTTGAACATTGACACAGAAAACTTTTCTTTTCTTGGTGAAGCAGCTTTCAATGTACCGTTTCCCTGAATAGTACTTTGTTTTTAAATGACAGTTCCACCCTGTGCCAAAATCCATTATGTCTTTGCACCATAATGACTCTAACTTCTGAAACACTGTTTGCTATGATTTCGACATACTCTTTGGAGGATGTAATCTCGGTCACTTTTCTGTATTATCTTTTCAATGTTCCAAACATGCGGTCACAAGAGAGGGACGAGTGACCTCTTTCAGGAAATCTGTGAATGATTTTTTAAAATTTATCAGTGTCTCTTAATGCAAAGCACATCCTTACTATGGTATTATTTTTATTTTGACTGGGTGTTCCATCTGAAAACGTGTATTTCTTTAACATTCTTTGATATTTAGTTTTCATTATAATGAAACAGGTGAATGAACTGACCTCTTTCGCTCCCTTTTTGACTTCACCTTCATTATATAGGTACAGTACACCGTGGACTGTCTTATATTGTAAATGCAGAAACAGTTAATCCATAGCTGATGTAAATAGAATGTTTCATGCACAGGGATATTTGGCAGAGGCAGATTTTGCATATAGTCAAAAGCTAGTCCAACAGTGTCATCCCTGCCTGTACATTCTTGCTCAGTATGAAATGGAAATGGCGTATGGCTTTTAGTACCGGGAGTGTCCGAGGACATGTTCGGCTCGCCAGATGCAGGTCTTTCGATTTGACACCCTTAGGCGACCTGCGCGTCGTGATGAGGATGAAATGATGATGAAGACTACACCTACACCCAGCCCCCGTGTCAGAGAAATTAACCAATGATGGTTAAAATTCCCGACCCTGCCGGGAATCAAACCCGGGACCCCTGTGACCAAAGGCCAGCATGCTAACCATTTAGCCATGGAGCCGGACTCTTGCTCAGTTATTTTAATGAACTTATAAAACTTCCTGCTGTGCTGCAGGTGAATATCCAGCTTAAGTTGTGCAGCTCTTAATACTGTTGCTTATGTGTGGAATCTTTAGCTTAGTCTCAAGTTCCTCACATTTGCCACATACAAAAGTTTGGGGATGACTGAAAGAAAAATTAAAATTTTCATGAAATTGTTTCCTGTAGAGGTTGTATTTTACATTTTTGCTGCTGGCCAAAAGTTTCCGGACAAGCATTGAATGGTTAAAGAATGAACTGAGATTAAAAGAAAACAACATACTACCAGTACTTATGCAAGGAATGGACAAATATATATTCTAAAACTAATATTTTAAAATAAAACTACATTTTTACATTACATCTGAGCAAGAAATAGACAATATGTACAAATTTGCTCCCACAGATCACCATAACACATCAAACTCTCTTCTCATCAAAGATAGCCCCCTTTGCTGCAAGCACACTTTTAACTATTCTTGGCATTCTCAGAACAAGTTTTTCTAACACTGATGCAGGTATACTTTGCCCCAGGCATTCTGCAAGATGTCCCACAGCTTTTCCGATGAAGGATACTCTTTTCAAACTTACCGATCCAACTCCTCCCACAGCAGCTCAATTGCATTTAAGTCCGGGGATTAACGGGCCATTCCATTGAAAACATTTCCCCAGAGTTTTGTTTGTTTTTCAGATAATTCATGCAATAGCGAGATGTGTGTTCGGGGTCATTGTCTTGTTTGAGGACAAATCCACGTCCAATAAGTTGCTGTCCAGACAGAAGAGCATAACGAGATAGTATGGAATGGTAGCTGTTTTTGTTCAGTGTTCCTTGAATTCGGTGCACTGTACCAACTCCACTGAATGTAAAACAAAGCCAAACCATCAGAGTCCCCTCCATGTTTCACTGTAGGTGTTATACAGTCAGGATGCATTTCTTCCGATGCTGAACATCAAACATAAACTCGTTGCCATTGCCTGAAAACCTTCAAAACTTGGTTACAGTAATATAATCTGTCATTAAATAATCATTGAACATATTTATGCGGGTACATATATTTTGTCCGGAAACTTTTCACCGGTAGTGTACTCCTGGACACTTCATGCAATTTCGTGCATAGTTTTCAGATCCAAACATGCATCCAAGTATTTCTTTCCTTCTCAGCATAGTGAATTTTTTTGAGTGGATCTGATGTATTTATCTATCAAATTAATTGCATTTTCAGATATGCTGGTAGTGTATGGATATGTTCCGTGCATGTCCTTTGGAATTTCACCTTTAATTAGTAATTGAATTGATCCAAACCGGCCAACAGGAACACACAAAATCTTATTTATTTGTTAGATTTACACAGTCCCCATTTTAACCTTCTGTATAAGTAAGAATTCTACTCCTCGAGCTTAACCAGGGAGTGAGACAGTACAGATACCTAATCCTGTCCACACCCTATCATCCACACCACACAACTCCACGCCAACAGCAGACGTAGAAACTCTGCCCCTGAACCACACTCACCAAAACAACCAAAGGCAAAGTGTGGGATTAGAACCGCTGACCCTGAGCTATGAGCACTGCACATCAACGTACCACTTATAATACTGTGCTTTAATTTCCTGAAATTACACCATTCTGCATCTCCTTGCTCAGAAACCACCTACTGCAACAGATGTGGAGATGCGGCAGTGCTTACCACAACACTGATTGTCAAGTGCAACAGGACTAGGTGAAGTTCACCAGTTGCCAGTTGCCAAAGCAGCCACACTATTTCGTTCCCTGACTGCCCATTCATCAAAAAGGCAACTGAAGCACGCTACATTACAAAATGTTGACACAAACCCAGTAACACCACCCCCACTACACTAAAACTCCCAAAACTATCTCCTACACCTGTCCAGTATCTACACCAGTCCCCCTTAGAGGCCTGTCCACAGAACCCTCTCCCAGTTACTAAAAGCCATCCCCCAAGTCACTCCTTAAAAACCCAATATCAGCAGTCTTACCCAGCTTGTAATCCTAAGTATTCTCTCCAAGAACTGGAATTAAGGGAAGAAGTTGAGGTTTAACATTGAGAGATGCAACATGACACTGACCTTTTTCCAAATTTGAATCTTCAGTATTTAATACATTAAATTCACAATTATTTCTTCAAAATTTATTCATTCAGTAACTTCTGATCATAAACTTATTTAATTCAAGAATTTAATGAAAGCGAATGGTAATACGTAGTTCCACCTAATTAAACATCGGACACGGGTTGTACCTAGGTGGATGACCACTGAGGTCTGCCACATACCATTGGCTTATTTATTTATTTAGCGTATGACATTAAAAATAAAAACACACAATCACAAATTAAATATACAATACACTATGTAGGTTACAATTTCACCATCAAGCTCTGCAAATAGTCTATACAAGAAGGATTTGGGTCAAGAAAGTCTTTTGGGCTACCCTGATAAGCACTCGGGGTGCACTGTTCCACTATATGATGAACTGTTTGCTTAGGGGCACTGCAGCTACATTCCGGGTAGGGAAGTTTGCCCCATTTATAGAGGAAGTCAGCGCACTTTCCATGGCCTGTCCTGATACGATTGAGGGTTGTCCAGGTTTTGTGAGGTAGGTCAAATCCTTTTGGTATTCTTGTAATACAGGGGAAGTTCTGATACTCAGCTGGAGTCATAGAAGTCCATTCTTGAATCCAATTCTGCTGCAGGCTGAATTTGTCAACCAGGATTTTGGCAGTCCTTATTGGTGGATTTCTGGACCGAAGTCTGTTGTTCAAGGCGTTGGGTATATCTCCATGAATTGGCAGATTGGAATTCCTCGACAGCTTCTGGTACTCGCGCAACAAGGCATTCTTTCTCCGTAGGTAAGGTGGAGGAATATGGCTCAGAACTGGTAGCCAAGAAGTGGGGGTAGATTTTATGGTTCCCAATATAATGCGCAAAGTATGATTTAGCTGTGTGTCAACCAGTTTTGTGTAACAGCTGTTCAGCCAGACTGGAGAGCAATATTCTGCAGTTGAGAAGACAAGGGCAAGGACTGAAGTTCATAAGGTCGAAGCAGAAGAACCCCCAGGTGGTGCCACACAGTTTGTGGATGATATTGTTCCGTGACTGGAGTTTAGCTTTTGTCATTTTCAGATGTTCCTTGAAGGACAGTGTTCTGTCAAGGGTTACTCTGAGGTATTTTGGGTGTTTGTTGTGAGGAAGTCTAGTGTTCTGGAATTTGACGTTAAGTTCACGGTGGGCCAGTTTGTTGTTGAGATGGAAACATGAGACTTCAGTTTTACTCAAACTTGGCCTAAGTACGAAAGTACTGATCTAAGGTGGCGAGATCAGCTATCAGCGTATCTTCGGTGTTCTCCATAGATTTGCCCTGCATTGCAAATGCCCAGTCATCCGCATAACCAAATGCTTTAGAGGCTGTTTTCAGTAAGTCTGATATATATAAGTTAAACAGCAGAGGTGCTAGTACCGATCCTTGAGGAAGACCGTTATGAAGGATCCTTTCCTTACTTGTATTGTTTCCCAAAATTGGCTTATATATTCACAATATTACAATAATGTGTTGGTCAAGCACCTCTGCTGCTGTGCTGCCCATAGAGCTTTTTTTAACCCATAATTGTAACTTTATTCCAATTCTCACAAACAGTTAAAATCCAGCAATATACCTTCCAACTCAGAAATTAATTACTGAACTAAATCTAAAATCTTCTTTCTACAATCTATATCACTCAGATTTAATTAATCTATTATTTCAGCTCAATAAATAAATTCAAACTTTCTGCTAAAATCACTCCGACTCTTACTAAGACTGGCAGTGGAGCGCGATTGTGCCCTGGTATCAGTGTCCCCAGATGAGGGGTAGTTCGTTAAAATTATGGGGCGGATTAGTGGGTCCCTGGCTAGCATAAAGGAAGGATCTCTTCTCTACGCTACTTCATGTGTCGTTTCATGTCATTTTTCTATGCTGCTTTACCCATGATTTCTCAATGGTAGTATCACCGCCACTTGTTCTACACATGCTTTTCTTTACTGCACGTTTTGGTTAAGGAGGTGGTGGTGGTGATTATTGTTTTAATAGGAAGTACAACTGGGCAACCATCCTCTATTAACGCTAATCAGAGGGGAGGGGGGGCGAAAAAGCTGATGGGGTTCGAAACTTCGAAAAATGAAGGTATTTGCAAAAGGAGACCAGGGTCACTATGGACATGAAAAATGAAAGACTCCCTAGGCCTCGTAATCCTAATATTGTCAGGGTCGGGAGAAAACTAGGGTTGACCAGGTGAGGGCAGATAGGATAGATGAAAGTGAGGAGCCTGACACAAGTAAGTGTAAGCACCACCAGGACTTAGCTAAGGGCCCCGTAGTCACCAACGCATGCTCCCAAGTTAAAATCCCCTGGGTCACCTTTCAGTCATCTCTTACAACAGGCAGGGGATATTGTGGGTGTTATTTTACTGCTTCCACCCACAGGGGCCTTTTGGTTAAGGTAAACAGGATATAGTGTAGTAGTGAACAGAAACCTTGAGTGAAATTGACACTTGACTCAAGGTTTGGGCTGTTAACCACTTCCATATGTTTCCCAAATTGTCTCCAGGAGTCTTGAGCCCAGGATTCAATAGTATACCACAATTGCAATGAACAACAGAAGACAAAGATGATGAAATAAAATAAAAATAATGCAGAACTAGATCTTTCTTCTTGGCATTGCATACATTATCTATCCCTGTGGATGAAGGTGGCAGAATTCATTGACAACATTCCCTACCTGTTGTAAAAGGCGACTGACTGCAGCACCGGTCTTCTAGTTGAATGACATTATTTCCACTTTCAATTTTCCTCTTCGATCTCCCGTGGTCTTCTTTACCAACACCAGTGGTATGGTATTAGAATTGTGAGGATCAGGGAGTTTTTCAATTGAATGCTCTTCCCTTTCTTTGGCTGATACCTCCACTTTTTGAAGTGTTGGACCATTCCTTTTTTCCTTCTTTTTACTACTAAGACGAGGATGATCATTAATGGTACTTCTTAAAACAAGAATCGTCAGCAGCACTGTTTACTTTAGGAGGTATAAATAAAAGTGAGCTCTTGCTCAGAAGCATTGTTGAAGAGTGAGGTGAGATTTAAACAGCAGCTTACTGGTTTTGTATAAATAAAAACTTTCCCTACCTGCTAAGCAGTTGCTTCATGACAGAAAATGTTTTGCACAGTCAATAATTGAATGAAGGAATTAACTAATGCTGTTGTGGTCAAACATGCTCTTTTCATGTTTTGTACACTTTACTGAATCAGTGCACCTGCTTGAGGCTGAGCTTCATTGTATTTACAGCCATCTTCGCTGGACAAAGCTTCATCCCCTTGTATATTTGGCTTCCTTATTAATATATGATTGGAATGCAGTGCATCAGTCGCATCAGTGTAGTTACGACCATTCATTCTTAGCTTCCTGAAGGTTAGTAGTAGATTTAGGAAATCTCTTAATTACACTTACAATTTCCCCACCTTTTCAACATTACTCTGAGCTCCACCAAGTTTTTCTGTTGTTTCAATGAGAAAATGTTGCATAAGCCATGTACATTATCTATCAAGTTCGTTATACTTGCATACATTTGAGTCTGCACTGTGCATAACATTTTCTTCTTCGTTTGGAAACAACCATAAAATTACTCTGCCATCACAGTTAGCAAACCAGACCTGCACAAGCTGAGTCATCAAATGAGATACCTCAAGAAATTGTAAGCATTTGCTTAGCTTCATTTCATTTATTCCAAATCTTGAGCAGCAGCTTGGTGACTAAGATGATCCAGCATTTGCTAGTGAAGAGGTTGAGACAAGCAGTTGTTTAGAATTTGTGAGTTTTGAGCCAATGCTCACTAAACCCAATATCTCTCATTAACACCTCAACAGTAACAGGTTAGTTTATTGTTCTGTTGAGACCAGGTGGTGTGGCTACTTGCAGATTGATGTTGAATAGTATTTGGCAATACAGATGAATATGATATGAAGACGACTTGGATGGCAGTCCTCATCATTGAGCATTGCACATTGACAGGTCAGTGTGGGAAGAAGGAGCAACAGATAGAGGAGATGAGGAGAAAAAAAATAAAAGCACAAAAGGACAAAGGCAATCTCTGCATTTTCATACATTGCAATCTACAGATAGATTGGCTCTCTCCTTATCAATCTCAGTTCTTCTATATCCATTTATTCTCCTTTAGCGTCTGTCCTGTTATATTTGCCTATATTGCTCTTCAATACGGAATAATATGAAATTTATTACCTGTCCTTTTATGTTTTTATTTTTGTAGTAATTTCCTCTTTCTGTTATTCCCTCTTCCCACTCTGGCCTCTCAATATATTTATCATGTGTTCCTATTTTTCTGTGTATGACTTGATAAGTTATACAAGTATTATTTAAGCTTTGTAAGTAATAACTGCATCATAAGTGCAAATAATACACTTTGAGCATGATCATATATTATCCTTGAAGGGAAAGATCTTCATTTTGACAAATTTCTTAAAAGTTTGGAATTGCCATTGTCTGTCTGTTAGGTCATCAGCTCAGAGACTGGTTGGATCCTCAATTGCACCACCAAAGGTTATGTAGTTACGGGGAAACGGCAGCAACCATTGGTGACACCAAAATGAGACGTACTAGGCAAGATGAGAAGTGAGGTAGTTTGCCATTCCTTGCCTCAGTGAGCCAGAAAGTGCTATTGCAGCACGACTGATCCTGTGAGCACCACCTTTCATAACAATCAGATGCACTGGCCATACTCTGAATGCCATTACTTAGCACCAACCATATCCCGGCAGCTTCCATATTGTTACAGCCATGGATGAGACTGGGAGTTCGGGGGAAGCTCCATTTTGATTTGACCTGTGCCAAGAGACAGATGCAAAAGTACTGTATCCATCAAGAAATGGCAGTAGGCAGAGGAATGACCACATCATGCAAAAATATATTTTTAACTACAAAATTGTTAATACATCCAATACATCAAGTGTTTTGGCTCTGACAATCACTTTCTAAACATAACTTGTTCCATAATAGCTGAAAGCACTTGCACAAGGTATATTCACTATTAAAAATAGCAGAGATGTATGAAGAACAAATAAGTCGTCAGCCCAAAGGCTGGTTGAATCTCCAACAGCTCCACATCAGCTGTCAACAGATAGCCTAGGTGTCATTGATGAGGCATACCAGGGAATTGAGGAGTAGGGTAGTTTCTTAAATTGCTTTCTTCTCTACGCCAGAAGGTGTTGTTACTTATCAGTCTTTCATCCCCACTGAAATGCATGCACCAACCGACCCTATGAGTTTCACATTTACATCATTCATAAGAAGGACTCACATCATTCATAAGAAGGACTCATTGCATCAGGATGAAATTACTAGCATCGCCCATACGTCAGTCACTTTCATATTATCAGAGCTAAGGATGAGACTGAGACAGATGAATGGAACTAACAAATCATTTTTAGCCCATATCAGAAAACATAGTGCACTGTAAACATTATATTTCACCAGAAATGGATCTGGGTAGGAGGTAAAATTTGTTCCAATGTTTAATTAATATCACTATTTTGTAGAATGAAAAACTCTGTAGATCAGTGGTAGAGTGTCAGCCTATGGATCCCAAGATTGTGTGATCAAAACAGACAGAGGTAGTTGGATTGTTGCAGGTTGGAAGAAAGTTCATTTGACACTCCATGTCATGCATTGTCGGCATTGTCGCCATAGGTGGAATCGTAAATTTTACTTAAATAAATATATATGTAATCTCAGTTCAATACGGACCAATTAAAATGAAGTTTCTAACACTTAAAGATGCGATAACACTTAAAATATGGATTGAGGAAGTTAGCCTCGTTAAGCAGGTTACAGGAAAGAATAATGTTTCAGAGGGTGAAATGATATGAGTACATTGGGTATATATGATGAATGGATGCTGACAGAATTTCAAGAAAGATTGTATTATACAACCTCCAGAAGATAGAAGAAAAGATGGTGGTGGTGGTAATAGTTGTCTTAACAGGCAGAACAATAGGATTATCAGACCAAGACTGAAGCGATAATATGTGATAAAGGCTGATATATGAGAGGCTATAACTGCATCAGCAGCAATATAAAAAACATATTAGGTAGAATGGCTTTATTCAGTAACATACCGGGTAGATTGAACAACCCATACTATACTCATTTGGAAGAAAGTAATGCATGCCATGAACAAGCCATTGCAGGAGCATGTAAATGGGTAAAGACAGAAGACATGGTAGTATAAAGAAAACATCAACTATTGTACCACACCAAGCATTTATAGCAGTGTAACAAACACTTGTAGGATGCACTTGGCATGGTATTGGATGACCTGAAGCATGGAGACAGGTGGTGATACTGCCAGGTATGGAGGCATACAGATTTTGGATGTTATCCTGAGGAAGATCCTATCACAGCTGGTGCAACTGACTCTCCAAACCTGCCAAAGTTGCCATCCACTCTGGTCCCAAATATTTTCAATGGACAAGAGGTCTGGAGAGCTCGCTGGCCAAGGAAGCATGTTGATATCACGAAGGCAGATCAGAGATACCCATGCTGTGTGAGGCTGGGGATTATCCTGCTGGAAAATGGGCTTGTTGAGCTGCACCAGGAAGGGAAGCACACGTGATCGCAGAACTTCCTGGACGTATCACTGCCCCATCAAGGTTCCTTCAGTCACCAGCAATGGGGAGGGGAAGTTGTAGGAATTGGCATCCCACAGCATGATACCTCTCATTGAGGTGGTGAACCACTCGGCAATGAAACATGAATCACTATGCTGGGCAGGATATCTCCATACTCAAATTCAGAGGTCATCTGTATCCAGACAGAACTGTGATTTGTTGCTCAATACCACTTGCCACCAGTCCACAAACTGTCATGCTGCCCGTTCCTGGCAGAAGTTCAAACATGCTCAGTGATGCTCAGCTTGTAATGACAGATGTTACAAGGGTTGCTACAATGATAGATTCTGCAATGCTAGCCACCTAGATATAGTACTGATGGATAAAGGTGTATCTCCAGTTGCCGTAACATGTCTCTGAATGGTACGCACTGACGCCCATGGAGTGCTTTCAGCTCGTCGCATGATAAAACAATCCTCCCTGCTTGTGGCCTGCTGTGTTCGACCCAAGCCTTCTCATGCATATGTATATCCTCACATTCCCACTGCGTCGGCCCCAGGGGCTCTGAACTTTAGAGCATGGGTTGGCGACCATGGGGCCCTTAGCTGAGTCCTGGTATTGCTTCCACTTACTTGTGACAGGATCCTAACTTTCATCTATCCTATCCGACCTCTCTTGGTCAACTCTCGTTCTTTTCCGACCCCGACGCTATTAGGTTTGCGAGGGCTAGGGAGTCTTTCATTTTCACGCCCTTCATGGCCCTTGTCTTTGACCGATATCTTCATTTTTCGAAGTGTCGGATCCTTTCCATTTTTCCCTCTGATTAGTGTTATACAGAGGATGGTTGCCTAGTTGTACTTCCTCTTAAAACAATAATCACCACCACCACCACCACCACCACCACCACCACTGCGTTGAACACCGATGCAGAGTGTAGACAGAAGATTCAAATGGTGAGCAATGCACCAAAACATCCAACCTGCCACTCTTAATCCTATGATGTGGCCAGTGGCGTACCCTGGAACCTCCATTGAGGCATGCAACTAGTAACCATGCAGTTAACACAATGTATTAAGTAAATTTCAATTCTACTCACCCTAATTACATGTAGGTGAACACGAGCCAAACAGTTTTACTGTAAGTTTCTGGATTGAACATGCATACACAGTTCTTGTTTTCTGTTTTTAAATTTACGAGGGTCCGCCTGTGTGGTGTAATGGTTAGTGTGATTAGCTGCCACCCCTGGAGGCCTGGGTTCGATTCCCGGCTCTGCCACGAAATTTGAAAAGTGGTACGAGGGCTGGAACGGGGTCCACTCAGCCTCGGGAGGTCAACTGAGTAGAGGTGGGTTCGATTCCCACCTCAGTCATCCTCGAAGTGGTTTTCAGTGGTTTCTCACTTCTCCTCCAGGCAAATGCCGGGATGGTACCTAACTTCAGGCCACGGCCACTTCCTTCCCTCTTCCTTGTCTATCCCTTCCAATCTTCCCATCCCCCGCAAGGCCCCTGTTCAGCATAGCAGGTGAGGCAGCCTGGACGAGGTACTGGTCATACTCCCCAGTTGTATCCTCCGACCCAGAGTCTGAAGCTCCAGTACACTGCCCTTGAGGCGGTAGAAGAGGGATCCCTCGCTGAGTCCGAGGGAAAAGCTAACCCTGGAGGGTAAGCAGATTAAGAAGAAGAAGAAATTTACGAGGGAAGGTACAGGTCACCCGGCTTTAACTATTTGAATCTTTTCATCAAACGAACGGCCAGTAAATGGCTTTTAAAACTGATTTACAATTATATCCATTTTAGACTCATCCATCGTTAATACCACATGTGCGCAAAATATAATAAAACACCGAAAACACAATGAATTAACTCGCTAGTTAGCCACAACTCAAGCACTGGAGGTAAGTCACCCCAGTGGCATTGGTCAGTTTCATCACATTGGGTTCTCGCTGGGGGGTAATCTGTTGGTCCCGTTCTCTGTAAAGATGCCGACTTTCTCCAAGTTGCTAACAGATGGCAGAGGGTAGCACGGGTATGGGGTGACAAATTCTGACCAAGTTTCAATTGCAGCGACATCGTTCGGAGGGTTTCAGAACTACGTCTGCCACCGAATGCAATTTTAAGATTGAATGCCTTACATCCTTAACTCCTCCATTCGCTGTCTCTTTCTTCCTAGAGTAGAGTAGACGGCGAGACTACACCAGCACCACACGTAGTCAAGCAACGGAACCAGTACAGTTGCGCGGACCTTTTGAACTTCTGAGAGATGAAATCGTTAATATTTGACTTGAAACAACCTAAAATCGTACATCAGACAGTTCTTTGTGTTATCATAACGCATGCAATGAATGCCATGCATTCAAGGAGAATACGCCCCTGGATGTGGCCTCTCTCAAACTCATCTAGCTGGTCAAGAGCGTGTTGAATGTTCAGTCGGGACATGCTTCACGTTCATTCAACTTAGCTCTGTGGCTCACATTGCTACTAAGGCCTTATTTGGTATCTTGCATCTATGAATAAAGGAGGCATATACAGTATATGGCCTCTAGTGGCATTTCCATGCAAACAGTCAGCATTAAACTCAAGTGGGATACATATCAGCCATGACAATGCTATGTGGCAACCTTCATTGTACTCGTGGGATTTGTTCATGGTGTGCATTTTCTCTTTTGTAGATGCATGTATGTTTGTATGAATTTTGTTAGCCCCAGACCCACCTCTGCCAAAATTATTAATTACGAATGTGTAATTTAGTTAGAAATATTGTCCTTTTTATTATAGTAGTGTAATATCTTTGAGAAAATGTGTGTAGAAAATGGCTGATTCTTCTGCAGCAGACATATCGGAAGTTCCATTTATAGATACTAATATACCATTGGCATCTTAAAGTACTAGTACAGAGGCACAGAAACAGCTGTACATCAGTGCTCTGGGTGAAGAACTATGAGCAGAGCACAGAGGCAGTCATGCAAATTTCATTGCATTAACATTGGCCACAATGTTGGAAAGCTAAATATCCCCGAAAGTATAAAGTTTGAGCTCCTGACGAACTGTTGGAAACCTAACAGAGCATATGGAAACTTCTCTGATATAAAGTCAACTGTTTGCTCATATAATAGTGACCTGTCAAGTTCATAAAATATTATGAAAGATGAATTCAAGAGATTGAAGAAAAAATCGGAAAACATTGACCTGAGTGACAGGCCAAAAAATGCATTCGGAACATTAGAGAAGTGCTCAGAAAATTTCTTACCAAACATTCAAACAGTGCTTTAAATATTTGCAGACTTTCCTGTAACAACCTACAGTTATGAGCGAAGTTTTAGCTGTCACCGTTGACTGAAAAACTTGCCCTCAACAAAAGAAAAAGAGACTGAATAGACTGGTACATCCAGCTATTAACTGACATGTTAATGTGAACCCTGATGCCATAACTGACATTTTCGCATGATGCCCTAGACAACGTGACTTCATTTTTTAACCTACTGTTCGTATGTTAACATTTGTTTCGTATTTGGTTTTCTACTAAGTACGGTGCAAGTTTGATAAATTAAACAATAAATTTTATCATCTGATTTTTTTTTGTGGAAATTTGATCCATTTAAGGCAAATGACGACAACAAATCTATTTGTGTCTGTCTGTTTTATCATCATGCAAGAAACTTCGTGTTTAGATTAAGGTAAGTCCAAATTGAATTTAGTATGAATTTTGTTTTGAAATTCAAATTTTACTACCACATTGTAAAAAAGCACATGCAATTTAAACTATCTCCCTATCAGGTTTTTTATTTAAAATGTAATTTACAACTTCTTTTCTGTTCAAAATTTCATATGTCTTGAAGATGAGCAGGGAACCAACTGAACCCTGCCAGTCAGGGGAGCATCCTACTAGGAAGCAAAAAAAAAAAAAAAAAGTATATAAAATACATGTTCTGACAAAATTTTAATATATATATTTTCTTCTGTGTGGGTAATGGCAGGTACTAAGAACATGGCAATATAATGTTGCCTTTGCATATGCTATTATTAAAAATGTCATAAATGTTATTGCAATCTTTGTTTAATAGTGTGTATTTTTATTCCTTGTTCAATAGTGGGTTTTTTCAGGTATGTTATAGTAATATTTATATTGAACTTTGAACTTGTGTGTTTGACAAACTGAAAAGCTTTTAAGTTGCATTGCAGTCCGACAGTAAGGCATAACCTAGTCTCATGTATATTATGATATCAAATGTCGCACTAGAAAAAAGTACCTTTCTGGTTTGCCCTCCGCCCCCGAAAAGAATCCTATGCACGGGCCTGGTATGTATGTATGTATGTATGTATGTATGTATGTATGTATGTATGTATGTATGTATGTATGTATGTATGTATGTATGTATGTATGTATGTACAACATTTATTATAATTTGGGTCCACCTTATTCAGTACATAAAAATTGTTGCTTAGATGTAATTACAACATATATTTCAGTCAGAACTAGTTTCGACGCCCTTCCACGTCATCTTCAACTGATATAAGTTTGTGGAAAAAATCGACAATCATATAAGTTTATCTACTTCAAATTGATCACAATTTAAATCCATATTAACAAACTGAAACAGTGTTAAAATTATACTATATTTTATACAAGTCCAAGACTTGCGAGTCTTAAGCCATAAACTGATAAAATCATATGCAAACCAGTTTGCTCACTTATGAAATAACATGGATTTAAAAGAACAACAACTTAAAAAGAACTAGTCTTGAAGTAACTTTGTGCTTAATTTATCACGCTTGTTAAAACTTGACGTAGAATCGTAGAAGAAATGAATCAGTAAAAACTGCAGTGTTCCTTTAATGGAGCAATCCTAGTGAGGTGGAAACTTATATCAGATGATGATGACGCAGAAGGGCATCGAAACTAGTTCTGATTGAAATATATGTTGTAATTACATCTAAGCAACAATTTTTATGTATTGAATAAGGTGGACCCAAATTATAATAAATGTTGTAATCTTGGTTCAATACGGACAAACAATGAAGTTTATTGATTTAACTGTATGTATGTATGTATGTATGTATGTATGTATGTATGTATGTATGTATGTATGTATGTATGTATGTATGTATGTACTATGACCTTCTCAGTTACCATCACTCTCACTTTAATATCATTAAATACAGTATTGCCATTGTTTGAGATCTCCTTCAGTTTGTCTTACTGTTTACTATGAAGACTATATTTCTCTTAGGTGACTTACTTTCTTTTATGCACCTCACAGAACCCAACCACTGAAGCCAGTGCATTTGAAATCTCCATGTTCACTACAAACAAATATGTCTTGTACTCATATTGCTCCACTACAAACAAATATGTCTTGTACTCATATTGCTCATTGTTACAGGGAATTACTGCTTTCATGTGGCTGAGCTGCTTCCTGCTTGGAGTAATTCTAGGGCTTTCTGTGGCAAGTAAGTGCTTATTGTAAATCTATATATATATATAAAATAGCTTGTCCTGACTGACTGACTGATTCATCATCGCCGAGCCAAAACTACTGGACATAATGAAATGAAATTTTGGAGATACATTCATATTAAGATGTAGGTGCTCGCTAAGAGAGGATTTTTGGATATTCCATTGCTAAGGGGGTGAAAAGGGGGGGTTAAGTTTTAAAATGAGTGCACCTATATCTCAAAACTTTAAAAGTTTACAAATGTAAAAATTGGTATTTAGAATCTTCTTCGAAAATAAGGAAACACGTATTTTTTTGTTTTCAGAAAATCCCAATAGGAGGGGTGAAAAAGGGTGAAAATGGGGAAAATGTGTTGAATGCCTTTAATCAGGATACCGGTACTTATATCTCAGAAACTGAAGATATTACAGACCTGAAAATTGGTACTTTTGATCTCTTTTAAAAATAAAGAAACACTTATTTTTTTGTTTTTGGAAAATCTAATTAATGGGAGGGTGAAGAGGGGGTGAATTTTTAAAATTAGTGAATCTATATCTCCAAACTTTTAAAGTTCGCAGATGTAAAAATTGGTATTTTGAATCTTCATTAAAAATAAAGAAACACATATTTTTTTGTTTTTGGAAAATCGCAATAGGAGGTGTGGAAAGGAGTGAAAAAGGGGTTGAATGCCTTTAATGAGGCTACTTATATCTCAGAAACTGAAGATATTATAGACCTGAAAATTGGTGTTTGGGATCTCCTTTAAAAATAAAGAAACACGTATTTTTTTGTTTCTGGAAAACCCAATTAAGGGGGGTAAAAAAGGGACAATATTTTAAAATGAGTGTATCTATATCTCAAAACTTTTAAAGGTTATAGGTGTAAAAATAGGTATTTAGAATCTCCATTAAAGATAAAGGAACACGTATATTTTGTTTTCGGAAAATCCTAATAGGAAGGGTGGAAAAGGTTGAAAAAGGGGTCGAAAGCATTTCATGAGTCTACTTATATTTCAGAACCTGAAGATATTACAGACCTGAAAATTGGTGTTTGGGATCTCCTTTAAAAATAAATAAACACGTATTTTTTGTTTGTGGAAAATACAATTAATGGGGGGGGTGGGGCTGAAAAGGGGGTGAATTTTTAAAATGAGTGTATCTATATCTCAAAACTTTTTAAAGTTTATAGATGTAAAAATTGGTATTTAGAATCTCCTTTAAAAATAAAGAAACACGTATTCTTTTGTTTTCGGAAAATCCCAATAGGAAGGGTGTAAAAGGCTGAATAATGGGTTGAATGCCTTTCATGAGGATACTTATATTTCAGATCCTGAAGATATTACAGACCTGAAAATTGGTATTTTGGATCTACTTTAAAAGTAAAGAAACAGGTATTTTTTCGTTTTTGAAAAATCCAAATATTGGGGGGTGAAAACGGGGGTGAATTTTTTTTAAATGAGTGTGCCTACATCTTAAAACTTTAAAATTTACAGATGTAAAAATTGGTGGTTAGAATCTCCTCTAAAAATAAAGGAACACGTATTTTTTTGTTTCCAGTAAGTCCTAATAGGAGGGGTGTAAAAGGGTGAAAAATGGGTTGAATGCCTTTAATGAGGATACACATATCTCAGAAACGAAGGATATTACAGAACTGATAATTCGCATATGGGATCTCCTTTAAAAATAAAGAAACACGTATTTTTTAGTTTTTGGAAAAGCCAATTAATGGCGGTTAAACAGGAGTGACAAATTGGGGTGAATTTTTTGAAAGACTATATCTACAGAATATCTTGGAATCGTAAAATGTTACAGACGTAAAAAGTGGGTGTAAATCTCCTTTAAATGTAAAGAAATATAGATTATTTGTTTTTGGAAACTCTACTTAAGGGGAACCCAAAAAGGGTGAAATTTTAAAATGAGAATTTTTACGGATATCTAAAAAACTTAACATGTTACAGAAGTGAAAAATAGTATTTTTTATCTCTATTAAACATAAAGAAAAGTGTATTTTTAGTTTTCGGAAATACCACTTGGGTGGAGGGCGGGTGGGTAAAAGTGACTGAAAATGGTGTTGAATTCTTTTAATTAGGCTACTGATATCTCAAAAATGAAGATGTTACAGACGTGAAATTTGATATTTGCAATCTGCTTTAAAAGTAAAGAAACACGTATTCTCGGAAAATCCAATGAAGGGGGGGGGGGTGAAAGAATTGAAACATTAGTTGACTTAATTGTATGAGAATACATACATCTAATACTAAAGTTGTTACAGACGTGAAAATTCGTATTTGGATCTCCTTTAAAAACAAAGAAAAAGGCGTTTTGGTGGGGAAACCATCTTGGAGGGCGGGAGTGTAAAGGAGTTGAATTCCTTTCATGAGGACACATAAATCAAAAACTGAAGAAGTTAGAGTCGTGATAATTGGTATTTAGAAGATCCTTTACTATTAAAGAAACAAGTATTTTTTTGCGGGAAAATTCATTTAGGGGGAGGAGAGATTATTGTGAAATGAAGTGAAAAAAAGTAAATTATTTTTATGTGGATACTTATATCTCAAAACTGAA
Organism: Anabrus simplex; assembly: GCF_040414725.1. Taxonomy (NCBI): domain Eukaryota; kingdom Metazoa; phylum Arthropoda; class Insecta; order Orthoptera; family Tettigoniidae; genus Anabrus; species Anabrus simplex. Next base: position 132,547,746 of record NC_090269.1, read on the forward strand.
GGTAATAGACGTGAACATTGGTGTTTGGAATCTCCCTTAAACATAAAGAAACAAGCATCCTTTTAATTCTTTTTCGGGGGGGGGGGGAGGGGTGGCTGTAAATAAACTTAACGGCGGTGGGGTGTAGAAGGAGGTGAGACCAATTGATTTTACTGTTATTAATGTACTTATAAGGATCCTCCGTTGCTCAGGCGGCAGCGCGCCGGCCTCTCACAGCTGGGTTCCGTGGTTCAAATCCCGGTCACTCCATGTGGCATTCGTGCTGGACAAAACGGAGGCGGGACAGGTTTTTCTCCGGATACTCTGGTTTTCCCTGTCATCAGCCATTCCAGCAACACATAATAGTAAAAATAATAATAATAATAATAATAATAATAATAATAATAATAATAATATTCCGGACCGTCGTCAAATTGCGGACCGCGATGGAAACGGCTCCTGGACGGGTAATGACTAAGAATGCAGTCCGGTTGCGGGTTCAGTGCCGCCAAGGCACCCAGTATGACAGCACGCCGGATCTCCTGAAGGATTATATCCGTATTAAAAATATTATAGGAAAAGATGGCAAAGATTTACGGACCCAACTGACCTGGAGGAATACCTGAGCCTAACCCGGGAAGTACGAAATCGATTGCTGGAAAGGAAGATTTAAAAATGGGAGGAAACGTGCCGTAAAATAATAGATCGGGAATTTTGGTGGATTCTCGCAAAGAACGAGTCAGATCGTGAATTTCGGCGGATTATATATCTAAAACAATAAGCATCCAATTATAAATTTCAGTATAATACCGTAGCGAAGCACGGGTATCTTGCTAGTTTCTAAAATAAAAATAAAGAATGGAACATCGAGGTAGTGGAATAGGGGGTAGCAGTAGAGCATTGCTCAGTCTCTCCCTCTCTCTGCCTCCATAGACTCAATCAAACATTTTACTTTTAATTTGTTATAACTTACTGAATATGGAATATCAGTGATATTTGACATACCATACTGAATATGTTATATTTGGTCATGTTGTTTGGAGAATGCTCTCTCTCCCAATGCTGACCTGTTGTGTTTAGCCTGTTACATATTTCTATTCAGGTTTCCTTTCTTTATATTTAAGAATTATATGTCACTTGTTTGTTCCCTGAAACTTACACTGACCTGTAGGGTTCTTTTTTTCTTCATTTGTATGTTTGTCCTGTGTTCCTCATCTTTTACCACCTGTATTCATCTTTGTCTTTTACTTTTTCCTTTGTTTATCTGGCTTTCTTCTTATGCTACACTTCTCACATCAAGATTAAAGATATGTTAAGATGGCCCCTCAATGAGTGTTAGGGCCTGCCCTCCTGATGAAGCTGGGCAGTAGAAACAGGCTCGTCTGGGTCTGAGAAGAAATTAATGTGGAAGAATAGGGATTGATGGGAGAGCCTGTCTATTTGAAGATGTTGTGATTGTCCGTGACCTTTCGTGTTTTCATGTTTGTCCTTGTCTTCTTTTTCTTTGCTCCCTCTTCCAGTGCTGATCTGCCCTATTATACGATCCCGTTTATTTCCCTATAATTCCATATAAGAACTTGGAGAAGAGGTGCCTATAGGACTCCATGCTATGTAAATATTGATAGGACAATTGTAGAAACTCAGTTAAAAGGGTGTACTTCTCTGATACTGTTTGAGAAAATATTTATAGCATTACTTTATTGAGTTGTACACATCTATATATTAACCTCTTCAGTGGCATGCCCGAAAAATTCTCAGGTGGTGCACGCTTGCCCGTAACGTCATCGCCGAAGAAATTCTCGTTTATCTGCAGTATTCATTTCGCGATCGCCCAATAATTTCTCAGGTTGGCCTACTGTAACCTCTTTGGAAAGTGTTTTCCAGCATTCTCAACAGATGGCAGGAGGGTTTCCAGCTGTATTCGTGAAGTCTCTGGCCTAAAATATGTCTTACCTTCTCTACTTTATATATATAATCTCTGGCCAGCTGACGAGGTAAACTGAAATGGCGAGCATGAAACGGAAGAGATGTTTGAAGGCAAAATAAGGAGCTACATCAGATGAATCTGTAAGTGATATTAGTATTTCTGATAGTAGTGATAATGATTCCATTGATTCTTTGGATGATGACCTTAGTATTTCTAGTGAAAATGAAGAAGATATTACGTCAGAAGCTAAGGTGATGGTAGGAGATGTTGGATGTACATTCGTGTGGAAAAAGTGTAAGCCTGGGGATAGTGTGTGACCTAATATAATTCCATTTACGGTAAATCCTGGTGTGAGGGTTGGATTATTACCAGAGGTGAGTGCGACTGACTTTTTTGAACTGTTTCTAACGGATGAAGTTGTAAATTTGACAGTGACCGAGAAACATTTGTATGCTAAAAGTATATTGAAAAAATTGTAAATAAATCTCCACATGCAAGGGCACAATTTTGGAAAGAAACAAACTCTTATGAAATTTGACAGTTTATTGCATTAGTGTTGTTGATGGGAATAATACAAAAGCCAAAAATAAAGATACTCACAGGACAGTATTCTCAAAACACCAATATTTTATGAAACCATATCACAGGCTTACTGTAAGAAAACGTGTAAATAGAGTGTAAAGTAAGTGTTTATTAACCTTGAATAATACACTTAAGAAAATGGAAATTGCAACACCATGAAGGCATTGGTTGTTTGTGTTGATTTTCAAGATATGGAACGATGCCATGTAGGTATGTAAACGATCAAAGTTTCAGACCCATTGGATTATTGCTACAGGTCTTCCCACGTGATTGGTCGCGGAGGAATCAACTCCAGTATACGGACTCTGGTGTAGCATAGTTGACTTGCAGTCTGTGCAGTGAAGTGTTCCTCGTTAAACATGCCTCGACGACAGAGAAGAGCACGCTATCAAGAACTGTCGCCATTTGAGAGGGCTCGGATAATTGGGCTGTGTGAGGCTGGATTATCGCTAAGGACTGTCGCTGCACGTGTTGGCCGACAAGCATCTACGGTACAACGTGCATGGCAGCAGTGGTCAAATGAAGGTACTCACACTCGTAGACCTGGCACAGGCCCAGCGCGACAGACAACTGTGAGAGAGGATCGCCGCATCATGTGGATGGCCCGGATGGAACCCCATGCAACAATAGCACGAATTCGAGCAGCTGTGGCACCCCACGTTACACAACAATCAGTTGGTAATCGCCTGCGTGCAGCTGGCTTACAAGCCCGTGTCCCTGTAGAAGGTGTTCCATTGACCCCACAACAGCGGCGTGTAAGGCTGGCCTGGTGTCGAGAAAGGTCGACGTGGGTCGACGAATGGCATAGGGTCGTCTTTAGTGATGAATCGCGCTTCTGTCTTGCCCGCAGTGATCGCCGGAATCGTGTGCGCCAACGTACCAGGGAGAGGGGCCGCCCAGATCTTATTGTCGAGAGGCACACAGGGCCAACACCAAGCATTATGGTCTGGAGAGCTATTGGCTTTAATGTGAAATCACAGTTAGTGCTTGTTGAGGGCACTATGACTGCTCGACAGTACATTAATAGGGTACTCAATCCAGTGGTGTTGTCCCTATGATGGCGAACATTGCTAATGGGATGTTTCAGCAGGACAATACCCGGGTTCACACTGCACGCATCTCCAGAGAAACTCTCCACGACATCACAACCTTAGAATGGCCTGCCAGATCCCCGGCCCTCAGTCCTGAGCATGTGTGGGACATGATGGGTCGACAACTGGCAAACCGTCCTCAGCCACCCACAACTCTGGAACAACTGACCCGTGCAGTGCAGCAAACATGGGCCACAATTCCTCAGGAAGCGATCCAGGGCCTTATTGACTCCATGCCTCAACAAATTCATCAATTTATTGCAGCTCGTAGTGGGCACATCCTGTATTGATTGTTGTCCAAACTTGCAGTCAGAGGGACCTGAAAGTGTAATCATCGAATCACAACCGAACATTCGTCCTGCGTGTTCAATTGCAGCAGTGTAGCACCACTCCTTCTGGGTGTTGCAATCTCCATTTTCTTCAGTGTATATGGATGTGTTCCCTTAATAATTGTTACTCGTTTCTTGCTTCGTAAAAATAAATATATTACTCCGAAAAACCTCACTTTTCTTGCACACGAGGTCTGCCAGAACCCGCCACTGAAGGGGTTAAAAAAGTTTACTAAAAACAGCCTGTCCAGCCGTTCTACTGGGCTGATTTGCTTCGTTCTTTTTTTTTTTTTTTAATTCTCTCCAGAATCACCTACATGTGAATCATCAAGCATTGATAGGTCTCTAAGTTCAGTCAGCTTTGAGTAATTCTAGAATCAAATCACTAAATGACCATTCCAATAATTGCTGGTGAAGGCTTGCCCTAACCCACAATACGCTTTGCACTTAGCGGATTGCACACAGTTAAGGAGCAATATCTTTACATAAAGATATCGGCGAAGCTAACCGATTAAAAATGACGGTGACTATAGGCAAACCTGCAATTTAAACCAAACTTAGTACACATAAAGTGACTTTATACTATCTGGAGAGAAATACTGTAGGATTAAGACACACCTAGCACCCCTAGGGGTGGAGTGAGGAGGGAGTGACTTGTAAAAAATTGGAAACTACCTATATTAGTGTTGAATGCATAGTTTTCGAGGTTGCAGAGATTTCATCTTCAGCCACCATCGGCATGGGGGAGAGAAGGGGTAATTTCAAAAAAAAAAAAAAAGAAACACCTAGATTTTGGATGTATTGGTACTCATATGACTTAATATCTGGAGGAAATTACTGTGGGGGATGAGCCACACCTAGCACTCCTGTGGCTGGGGTTTGAGAAGGTAAAAATCGTTGAAAACAGCCAGTAATACTGATGAAGCCATACTTTATGGAGTCGCTGAGATGAATTGTGACATTCTTGATGCTGTTTAAGTCCAAGTTCAGCCTCTATCGGCATAGAGGTCAGAAGGGTTGAGAAAGAAAATATCCAAAATGACCGAGATTAG